>NC_135426.1:4935000-5092500 GCF_051991245.1 Festucalex cinctus | reverse complement strand
ACTCATTAATGCTAGCCTAGCTAATTAGCGCGCTACTCGCGGCACTTTTAATCGCTCAAAAGAACGGCTATTCATACAAAAATGCTTTCGGTATGTATACAGAGAAAAGCATCTTAACATTACGCACCGGCATATGCTCTTCCTAAAAAATAATCAACTTTGATTGCCATAACTTGATCATGACTTTTTCCTTCTACTCTCTAATGTGGCTACAACTTAACTGTGTATCGGAACGCATGGAACCACACTGCCCCGAAGTGGCCAAATCGGGTACAACAGGAACACCGCTCTCAGTACTGTACACACAAACAAGGGCAAGACAGTACAAGATTTAAATAAAATCGATTTTAGAACATTTAAAATTGATTCTGAATTGTACTAAATGAGAATTGATTTTTTATTTTTTAGGCACACTCCTAATTTACAAATGGGAAGAATCTCGCTTTGGAGTGGAAACCTCTGGGTACCTCACGATACGATATGCAATACAATGCTCGCGATAATGATTATGTCACGATATGACAATAACGTGATTATCAATATATTGGTCAGGTCATAAATCCATAATAATCTATAATAAAACGACTCGACATATACTGATTTTTTTTCAATGAGAAAATAGTTTTTTGGTGTCTTCTTCACAATGAGTACTTTAGTGTATTTTTTTAAACAAATACAAATATTTTCTTAACAGACAACTTTCTATGAACAAATTTATGTCTTTCTTAAACAATATTGTCATGCAACATGTCAGTCAGTTACATAGTCAATTGTTTCATTTTATAAAATGACATTTTTTTTTCTGTAACATTACAAAATTAAATAAAATGTAATTTTTAATTACTTAAATATTAAATCAATTTTAATCTTCCTCAGAAATTGTGTGCCTCAAAAAGTTGAAACATAAAATATGTTTTTAAATGTTAAAATTGAAGATATAATTCCTTTTTCAGAGAAACATGCAAAAGTGAGTCAGTTGCTGGACAGATAAATGTCTTCCACGAGTAAAAGTAAGCTGATGAGTCTTCTTTGCCTGAAGACTTGCGTCCATTTCCCCACCACTCTTATGAGGCGCTCCCCCTAGTGGCCTGCCAAGTAATTGCTCAATAAGTCATGAACAATGGAGCTGTTATAAGTGGCTGTATATTAACTACAAATATCACGATACTTGCGTAAACGTATCGATAATCTATCGGGAGACAAAGTATCACGATTTATCGCGATATCAATATATCGTCAATACCCTAATAAATATGCATCCCTGTACTCAATGTCAACCGGCTTCAGCCGAGTAAAGAAAAAAACAAACATGACTCTCTCTGTCAGTCAAGCTTGCTGGGACTTTGCTCCAAAGTCTGGTAAATGTTTGCCTTGCCTCTCACAAAGCAGAAGTAGGCGGACGTTAGCGTCGCTATCTCAGGAGACGAGAGAATTTTTATTTTATTTTTTTCCTGAACCGAGGAGAAGGAAGGCCGGAATGACCCTCTGACACCCTGACTGAGTCAGGGACATGTGATCATTTCCTCACCGCCGTACACCCCCTCCGCTCATTCCGTCCCATCGACGGACGCACACTTTTACTTTTACTTCCTTCCTCAGACCCCCGTTGTCATCTTTACAACGTCATTCTCCGCTTCCTCAGCCAGCCAGCAGCAGGCATGTGCGTGTCCCCGATCCAGCAGAGCTGGACTGCGTCCAGTCCAAACAAACATAAAACGCATCATCAATCACGCGCAGCTTTTATGGCCAGGAAGTAGCACGACCTGTTCCCTGATTGTTTGTTGTCAAGAAACAAGAGCAAGCCAGCTCTTGTTGGCTCTTTGCAACTCTTCCTCTCATTCATGTTTTCTTTCTTTTCCCCCCCACGGTTGAATTTCCGCCCCCTTTTCCACACACTTGAAGCTCAGTCAGCATTTTCCACAATCACAAGCATCAACAACAGCGAGAAGATGCAAATACGCGGCTTATTCATCAAAATCTGACGCACTTTTATTTGGCTTTTTTTTATGTCATTCCAACTACATTTTAGCGAGCCTATTAGCTTGGCGCAGCTTGTGTAAAATCGACGCAGTTGTCGTCTTAAAACCCATCTTGTATTCTTTGGCTTTTGGCGCACCGTAAAACTTAAGATTGTTTTGGTATTTGATGTTTATTCTATTTATTTATTCACTCGCATACTTCTTAACTCATTTGCTCCCAAAAACGTATAAATATGTTCTATTTTAAATATTACCAAGGTCCCAAAGACGTATTTGTTTTTTGTTTTTGTTTTTCTTTTGTTTTTTTACGTTTTTTACACCTTGAGCATACAGAAAGATTTGATGCAGCCTCTAGAGAACGCTTGAAACAGTGGTAGTTATTACAAATACGGCCAGCAGGTGGCATCAGAGTATAAGAGATCAACCAGGGCCATGTTGCAACAAGCTCTTTTTGCCACCGTTTTAAACAGATTTGTGACTAATGATGAAACTTAGCTATGTTGTAATGCTAATTTCTGCAAAACGGAAACAGGTAGAAATATACTTGTTTTCCTGATGAAAGAAAAGACTATAATCTTTCTTTTGGTGCGTTCCAGGTATGGGAAAAATAATAATCACGATTATTTTAGCAGTAATTGAAATCAAGATTATTCAAACGTTTTTTTTTTGTTTTTTTGTTTTTTTTGTACAGAACAAGAGAATGCTCAAGCGTAATAAAAACAAATTAAAAAATATTAAGACAAATTAAATTCTTTGAAGCATTAAAAAATATTAAAGTTAAAAAAAAATAGAAACACACTACATTTATGTAAGTTCCTTTTGGACCAAACAGAATTTATAATAATTTATTTATGTTGGCAAAAAATAGGCTCCAGCACCCCCGCGACCCTTGTGAGGAGCAAGCGGTTCAGAAAATTGATGGATGGATGTTGGCAAAAACTTTAAGTTTGAGTGCAAGCATGTGCACTGTGCAGTAGGATGATTATTTTTTTTTTTTTTAATATTAAGACAAATAAAATTATTTGAAACACAATAATTATGCGAGTTCGTTTTGGATGAAACAAAATTTATTAAATTAGTTACTTTAAATATTTAAAAATAAAAAGCTGCAAAAGTATAAATTTAAACAACTCAAATATGAGTATTAATATATATTTTTTAACAATAAGACAAAATTATTTGAAACACAATATTTGCAAGTTCCTTTTGGATGAAACAACATTTATTAAATTTGTTATTTTAACATTTCAGAAAATATGCAAATGTATAAATTTAAACCACTCAAAAATGAGTATTAAAAATCTTTTTGTTTTTAACGATTATGCTGATTTTGTAATTGCGGAGTCTAATAATTGAAATTGTAATTGATTTTTCAATTAATTGCACAGCCCTAGTTCCATGTTTTTATAGCAATAGAACACAATATTCTGTGGGCCTTGAAAAAAATCAAAATCAGTGAAAATCCAGTCAAACAGCAAAGGGCAAAGGGGCTTGCTTCAGTCAAAATGGCTGGCAGTCAATGAATTAATTTATTGATGCAAACTTTATTTACTTGTATTCTCACTTATGTTTGTTTTTTTCTTATTCTTTACTGCATGGCCAATTTCTGTTCCATGTACAGCACTTACAACAATGCTTGTTTTAAAGTGCTTTTTAAATAAAGTTGAGTTGAGTTGAGGTATGCCGGAATCAGGAATGACTTACACCCGCCTCCGCAGAAATGTATACACCGAAATCAGCATTTTTTTTTTTGTGTGAATACCGTCAGTAATGTCAAGAAGTCGATTCTAAAGCCATATTGGGTTGGCACGGAAGGAAGGAAGAGAGAAAAGTAGGTTTCAGCAAAAGGAAGGAAGGATGTTAAGGATGCAGGAAGGAGGAAAGAAAGGGAGGAAGGAGAGTCAGGAAGAAAAGCTGACGAGCAAAAGAAAAGCAGGTCTTGAGGAGAAGAATGGCAGGAAAGTGGTCCAAAAAGAGGGTAGGAAGGTCGGAACAAAGGAAAGACGGTGTTGGTACCAGATGTGATCGGGCTGCTGCCTGTATCGTAATCGGGGGTCGCCTACTGATGACGTCACGCGACAGGATCGGCTGGAAATGATCCCGTTGACGTCAAAACATTGGGGGGAAAATATTATGGATGTCATTTAAATAATATGTGGACTGAAATTGTAAAAAAAAAAAAAAAAAAAAAAACGTAAATAAACCTAAGAATTAAAAAAAAGTAGGTTACTTTAACATTGAATAAATAAGAGATAAAATACAAATAAATAAATATAAAAGAATGGAAATAAAATAGCACATAAATGAAAGCAAAAGCCATTTTCAGTCGTGAAGTGAATATTTTGTCAATAATTAATGTGCTAACTTCATTATTTTTCCATGCACAATAAATTAGAAAGTTATTTTTCTACTTGCTGTCAACTGAACTCAAACGATTATGACATCACCTCTGCTGAGGAAGTGGTTAACGAGCAATCATGGCTCAGTTTGCTGACCAAACCCAAAAGAACAGATGAGCCATCATCAGCACAGGTGATGTCATCATCAGTCGACAGAAAGTACAAAAAAAAAACAACAACTTTTTAAAGGTATTTATTGTACATGAAAAATAATGAAGTTAGCATATTAATTATACACAAAATATTCACTTTTTTACTGCTGAAAATTGTTTGATGAGTCAAATATCTCTTTAAAAGCTATACGTTCAAATAAATTTACTGAAATGGGAAAATATTGTCAGTTTCGACTGCTCATGTGTTCAGTAAGAAACCAGTAACTAAACCAAACCAAATCAGCCCAAATCATATCTGATACCCACACGGCAGAAAAGGTTGGTAATGGTTACAGTTGTAAAACCACTCCAGCTCAAAAACTAAATGCAATTTGTCAATTTGCCTATTAATTCACTCTATTGCTTATTTTTAAAAAGCATTTTTCAGGTCATGGAAAATAACGCAAGCAAAACACTCATCATCATTTGAGTGGCACTCTATAATTTTCTTTTGGTACAGTAGCATTAGAATGTTTCTTGCCAGTGTCGGGAAACTTCCTGCAAATCCTGTTCACTTGATGTTTGTTTACCACATGCAATATGACAAGCAAGCGCAGTCTGCTTATTTACTCTCACACTTTTCCAGCAATACGAAAATCTATCCGGTAAGGATGCGCCTTTCATTTATAAAAGCTCACTTTTGTTTTTTTGGGGTTTTTTTAAGATCAGCTTGATCATATTGTAGCATGAGCGTGTTCTATCGAACCTTCCAGCTGACGTTAACCGCTTAGCTCCCTCTGTGCCTCCCAGAGGGCAAACATCCCATAATAAATGAATGCAGAGAGCTTGATTTTCGCCGAGCGTTTTCGTTAAAAGGTGGGAAATATTCACAAAAAAAAAAAAAAAAAAAAAACGTCCCGAGTAGGACACATTGATTGAAGCCAGTCGTTTGGAGCTGCTAGCTCCATAAAAAAATTGAGTTTGTTGGAGGGCAAAGTGGAAGTGGAAGCTTAAGGTATGTTGTTTTTGGTTGAAACAGTACTTGATCACTACTTTCATGGTGTAAATTGTCATTCATTAAATCGTTTGTGTCCAGATATACTCATCCTGCTGTATATCGACGTTTTGAAGCTAGCTTAGCTTGCTAGCTGCTAACAAACAGACCCCATGTTTACAACACAGCTTAACAGAAATCAAACCCGAGTTAAAGTGTTAAATGTGATAATTGTGTTAAATTGTGAACTTTTTGGTCAAAATTACTTAAATTATGGAAGCGTAGAGCTGCCAATCTGGAGTAAACATTTTTGGCTGGCGAGTATGTTCGAACATACTCGCAAATATGTTCGAACATACTTGCAAATATGTTCAAATGTATTGAAACAGGTTTGAACATACTCGTAAATATGTTTGAAGATATTCGCAAATATCTTCGAACACGGTCACAAATATGTTCCAACATACTTGCAAATGTGTTCGAGCATACTTGTAGGCTACATGCTACAAAGTTAGCATACCTTCCCATAATGCCAACGGAGTATAATTTGTGCATGCGCGAGTGAAAACAAAACCCCATTTTTGCAGGCATCTGGGCCACATTACCAATTCATTAGAAAATTAAGTAGACAAAAAACATGAAAAACAAACATGACAAACCTAAATCATGCATAGCAGACATAATAAATTGTAAAAGTTACAAATGAACACTGTTTTTTGTCTACTTAATTTTCTAATTAACTCATTCACTGCCAGTCATTATAGAAAATTTTTACATTTCCAATACTCACGTGATATTACATTCAATAATTATATATAAACCGAATCTACCAAATAACAGGATAGACTCCCTACTTTTTGTCCCGTCCCGTTCTTTTATAATTGACAGCAGAAAAATGTAGGTTTGCCAAAATACAGCCATTTCTCCCATGGACTCTGAAACTGTGTTTATTTCCTATAAAATGGGGCAATGATGTCATCTACCGGTGGTTGGGCATCAGTAAAGTTGTTTCCAAGTTTGATATTTACAGTGGAGCATGCTCAGATTCGCCCCCATTTAGCACCGCTCTAAAAAATACAATTGACAAGTATACTTGTCAAAGGCAGTGAATGAGTTAATTGGTAATGTGGCCCAAATACTTGTGTTTTGTTTTCACTCACGCATGCGCAAATAATACCCCATGGCATTAGGAAGGTATGTTAACTTTGTAGCATGTAGCCTACAAGTACATTCGAACATATTTGCGACTATGTTCGAACGCATTTGCGACTATGTTTGAACGCTTGTGCGACTATGTTCGAAGGCATGTGCGACTGTTCGAACGCCTTTGCGACTATGTTCGAACGCCTTTGTGACTTAAATACTTGTGCAAAAAAAATTGATTGTTTCACTAAAGATAATATGGCACATTCATCACGTCTGCCTGCAATTTATAATCAGAGGTTAATGTTATGACCCACTACTGTATATGAAAAAGAGAAAAAGTATATGATATATAAAATGATGCTCGTACTTTTTGTGGGTGCAAAGCGGTTGTGTAGTAGTTTGGCGCTAGCTACTGTGCTTGTCTTTCACTCCTCACTGTCTTCCTTCCGCCTGGTTTAGAATCACTGCCGGCAGCCGAAAGAATGATCTAATCTCTCTTTGAGCCATTAGAGCATCCGTCGGCCGCGCACAAATTCACCATAGCGTTGCTCGCTGATTTATCAACTGTTTGACCTATTTTCTAGCTCACACTGATTGTTTTCTCATTTACTCACATTGACGCCCTGCCCTCCACCGCAAGGGGGTGCACTTCAACGTGACGTCACACTAGAAGAGTCTATAGGAAATTCAGTGTCACCCTCCCTCCCATGCGAGTGCGTCGTGAGCAGAAAGAGAAGGGGACTGCATTCAGCTCGCTCTTTTCTGGCATGTGAGAACAGTTTCCCTTTCACAGGAGACGAGCGAGCGAGTTAAACAACAACAACAACATTTATTCAGGAAGCTCTGTCTGCCCACTCAGGAAATTCCTGAGGACAAGAGCCGCTTCCAGGGGAAGGAAATTTCCCCTCAAACACGCACACATACTTATTCGCTCCAATGTGTGATCTACAACACACTTAAAAAAAAAAAAAAAAAAAAAAAAGAGAGAGCAAAAGGGCATTTCTTTATTCATGTACTGTAATGCGGTTACTCGCAGTTTACACCTACACACGCTTGACACAAAAAGACACGCATGCACGTACCAGGCAGTCTTGTTGCCATGGACGTTACTGCCATCATCAAATGGGAGATTTGAAAAAAATACTAATCTGAATTGGGGAGTTTACAGAGTTCATAATGCTATACTAGCATTCTTTAGTGTCGGGAACAGTTGATGACTAACACAACCACCCCCCTCCCCCATCTAATCCACTTCCTACCCAGGAAATGGAGAAGGCGGATTTCTGCCCACACTGCAATTTCCTCCCTCATTCTTTTTCACTGTCGTTTTTTTTTTTTTTTTTTTTTTTTAAGCTCTCTTCTCCTCTCTTCCATCACTCTCGCGGACGACTCGTTTCCCACCGCACGCTTGTTTGCATAGGAACGGACGAGCGAGCAGGAAGTGCTCATTTCCGGCCGCCGGGTCCATGTGACCAAGCGTGTTCGAAATGTGACAGCGTTCTAACTTCCGCCCAAAGCATGCGGAAGTGACCCGTCGCTTTCACGTGACATGTAAGGAAACAGAAGCAAAAAGCACTTCTTCCTTTTTTTTTGTTTTTTTCAAAAACAATGCCTGAAGAGTTTCCTGTAAATGTCAGTCAACGGCCTGACAAATGTCCTCAGCTCAACATATTCACAAAAAAAAAAAAAAAAAAAGTTAAATATTGACGGCTGTATTGAACATATCGTTACTCATTGAGCGTTGGGCCTACTTACTATCTGTTGGCAGCCCACCAACCACACCTGCTCTCCTTATCAATAAGAGTCATTTCACCTGTGTTTACCTGCATTTCACTTCTCAATAAATATGGAACTAATGACTTTAAAAAAACAATAATTTAACATGAACCACAATGAAGCGCTTGGTCCCAGTCATTCATTTTTGGAGACATTTACACTGTTTACACTGTTAGCATTAGCATCTGGTCTGCGGCCAACGTCCGCTGCAATACAAACAAGTGCAGGTTGAAGAAGCACTTCCTCAATGTGCATGAAACTAAACGATTCGGCATTGGCTTATAATTGCCACTTCCCTGAAATTTGGGATAACTTATTGTAATATAACATTATGGGAAAATAAGCTAACATTCAGGATGAATGTTAGCTTACTTCCCTAACAGGCTAACAAAAACAACATCTTGAAGACCATCTGGACTTGTCATATGCTATCAATTGTTAGGATTGACATAATTCCTATCATCGCGATATTCATTTACATAGTCTAAAGCTATGGCGCATTAAATATGCTGATAATATGAAAATTTAAAGTATATTTAAAAAGGGGAGTCATACTGCTGGTGTTAGCACGTCCTCTTCCCAGTTCTGAGGTCTCCGGTTCGAGTCCAGGCTCGGACCTTCCTGGGTGGAGTTTGCATGTTCTCCCCGTGCCCGCGTGGGTCTTCTCCGGGTACTCCGGTCACCTCCCACATTCCAAAGACATGCATGGCAGGTTAATTGGGCGCTCCGAATTGTCCCTAGGTGTGCGTGTGAGTGTGGATGGTTGTTCGTCTCTGTGTGCCCTGCGATTGGTTGGCAACCAGTCCAGGGTGTCCCCCGCCTACTGCCCAGAGCCAGCTGAGATAGGCGCCAGCAGCCCCCGCGACCCTTGTAAGGAATAAGCGGTCAAGAAAATGGATGGATGGATACTACTGGTCATTTTCTTATTTGTTCATTGTATTGACATTTCTGTTCAGGTTTGTTTACTTTAGTCACTCGCGGTGATGAGATAAGATGACGATATCCCGCCCATAAAATTACATTTTTCAAATTACATAACCTACTTTTATCAGTTAAAAAAAAAAAAAAAACTGCTTTCAAGAGGCCCTAGAATTGAACCCTGTGGAACACCGTACGTTTCGTTATACATGTCTAATTCTTATTGCACATAATCGTCCGATCACTTTCTCTTTTTTTTTTGGCTCGGCATAATATGTAGGGATTACAAAAATAAAACAATCACATGATAGCTTCACAACAACACAGTCACAAGTCGACGACTGAGCCCGTCAAATTCCCTGCAGCACAGAAAATAGGCCAAGCAAATGCGAGTGTGATCACCTGCAGCCAATAGATGCGGATCATCGCCAATCATTTGAGTCGGCACGAGTGTGTCTTTACGGACGACCATAACTGCCAAAATTCTAAATAAATAAATGACAAAATAAATCAATGAATGACTAAAAGTGAAATTAAAAATGGATATTAAAAATATAATTCAAAAATCATATAAAAAAAATGTAAATGGAAATTAAAAGAGCAACAAAAAAAAAAATCTTGTCCACTGTCACCTCAACTTGCGACTTTGAGTTGCTAGACATCAAGTGAGAGCAGACAGTGGACAAGCCGGCAAGACTTTCTTGTTGGCCGAGATGCTCGCTCGGCCAATGACAGGCAGTTTGCAATGGCGGAGTCCAACCCAAGACACGCTTAGGACCGCCCCCACATTTAAATAAAATTTGGACTTGGCAGTATGCACCAAACTTGCCAAAATTATAAATAAATAAATGACTTAAAGTGAAAATAAAAAACAAATTTAAAAATAATAATTCAAAAATTAAATACAAATGTATTATTAAATTAAATAATAATTTGTATTTTTTTTATCCATTTTTATTTTCACTTTTCACCATTTATTTATTTATTTATTATTTATTTATTTTGAATTTTTGGCAGTTTTGGTCCTCCATATGTTTTGACCTCCAGCGAGACTGACTCACCTAACGCTGGGCTTCTATCGAACCTAGGTTAAGAACTGCTGAACTATCGTGCTACGAGTATATGAAAGAATCATCAATTAAATAAACTGTCTTGAACTTTTCTTGAAATTGGTATTTTCATTTCATTTCATTTTATTTTTTTTATTATTATTACCCTATAATTTAAATGACCAACTCAACGGCCAACATAGAGCCAGCGATATTGCAATATAAAATCCACTTTTTAGGACTTAATTTTAATGTAAAAGTTTGAGAAACAGCGGCTTCATCCACAACGGACTGCACCTTCCTTTTGTTGTTGTTGTCGTCATGTGACACAACACGTGCACCTCCTCATTATCTGTGCTAGACTGTGGTGGGTCAGCCAAGCGCTATCGGTTCTGACCCGCCGACGTTCCGAGGATGCCTGCAGCCAACGTCTGCTTCGACAAGTACTTGCGTGAGTGTGTGCGAGACTCACGCAGGTGCGCGGGCAGCCTGGCAGGCTTGTTGTCCTCCATTCGGCTGGCTGGCCTGGCGGCGGGGCTGTGGACGGCGTGGACGACGGGGGCGGGAGCATGGACGGGGGAGGAAGTGGAGTTTGGCAGCGGGTTCGCGGAAGGACTGAAAGAGCGCCTCTCCTGCTATGAATAGACACAGAGACACAAAAGCCAGGCTTCACTAAACGTGCCAAGCCCACCACCGGCCCTGAACCCAAACAGACCCCCCCCCCACCTCCACTACCACCACTTCCACACACACAGGCTCGCTTGAGCTTCACCTCGCCTGATGTTAGGAACCCACCATAGCAGTCACTAAGTCGGATCCAAAAAATGTCCAAATACTGTAAAGTGGGTCAAAAAAAAATTCCACGGCTGCTTCTTGAAAAGACCTCAAGTTGTAAAATGGCCATCTATCCAATTTGCAGAGCATAATTAGCTAGCAAAGTTTTGTCGTCTTGTGTTTACCTTAAAGTATCTCCACACGGCTGACATGGCTCCTATACGCCACCTGCCCGGAAATCATATGTCAGGCTGGTAAAGTGGTATCCTTGTATTTATTTATTTTTTTTCGGCATCCAATCAAATACCGGACTCGACCACAGTGCGATAACAGCGCTATGGTGGTGCCATAACTGAGTAAATATTGGAACGGCAGCAGCTGCTAATTTGGTGTACCTAATGTTGTGGCCCATGAAGATTTGTATTTTTTATTTTGGAAAATTCAACAGATTGCTGTGGATGTTTAGTTGATTCTGGATGGATTAGTCTTCATTAGGGCTAGGAACCTCTGGGAACCTCACGAGAACGATACGATATGCGATACAAGGCTCACAATAAGACAAACGATAACGCGATTATCGATATTGGTCAGGTCATAAAACTACTCAAGACATAAACTGATGTTGTTTTTTCCAATGAGAAAATCGTTTCTTTTTGTACCATCACTGAAACACAATATGTCTTCTTCACAGTGAGTACTTTAGTGTATTTTTTAAACAGATGTCTTTGAAACAGAGACAAACTTTCTGTCAACAAATTTGTGTCTTTCTTAATCAATATTGTCATGCAACATGTCAGTCAAGTTACATAGTCAATTGTTTCATTTTATAAACTGTGACACTATTTTTTTGTGTAACATTGCAAAAGTAAATAATGAAATTACCTAAATATTAAATCAATATTAATATTCCTCAGAAATTGTGTTGAAACAAAATGTTTTAAAATGTTAAAATTGAAGTTATAATACACATTTTTCTTTGCTGCAAGTAAAGTAAGCTGATGAGTCTCCTTCGCCTGAAGACTTGCGTCCATTTCCCCGCCACTCTTATGAGGCGCTCCCCCTAGTGGCCCACCAAGTAATTGCTCAATTAGTCATGAACAATGGAGCCGTTATAGTGGCTGTATATTAACCACAAATATTGCAAAACTTGCGTAGGCATGTCGATAATCTATTCGGGAGACAAAGTTAGTATCACGATATTGATACATCATCGCACTCCTAGTCTTGAACTGCTTCAGAGTGTTGTGACGACGTGGGCCGCTCCAAGCCTCGGCATGGAAACGGTTTTGTTCCACACATTCAACTGGACACTCAAAATGTTTACAAGCGCTCAATGCTTTTTCTTGTGGATATTTTCCCAAGTGGAAACAACAATCACGTGGCATATTGTGTATATTTCTCTTTTGTCTGTTTTGTTGCACACCGTTGGGACGATGTGGCTATCAAGCAGCAGCATCGCATTGGCGCAAAACGTGAGCAGATCCAGCGCGCGCTTCCGTTTCTGAGTGAGAGCAGAACAAGAAGCAGCCAACATTTTTTTTTTTTTTTAAAGAGGAAATGAAGCTCGGTCGTCGCTGCTTCCCTCCGCCTGCTGTCGGCACCCACTCGCGTTATTTATTAATTTCTTTATTTCGGTCTGTGTTGCGCACCAACTGAATGTACCAGGAATTTCCTGTGGAAGTCAAAAACCAATCTTTCAGTCTTCCATTTCCTCTTTCATGCGCATCTCTTGCTAGACATTCAAACAGACCTTTGCCAGACACTTCAGAACTTTTATATCCAAAAGGGGATGGGGGAGAAAAAAAAGGGGGAAGTAGCCAACTTCAGGCAGCTGTAGGACTTTTGGGGTCACCGAGCTCATACTCCTTAATCTATATAAATAAAGATGACTTGACTTGACTTGACTTGACTCAACATTATTCACAAACAAACACTTGACATGGGGACAAGCTATCTTTACGTGCGTTATCATTTAGGTTATAGCGTTCCCCGACCGACTGTTCATGCTGGACAGTGGAAAGGCCTAAACCGGTGTAACAAGCCGTAGTATGGCACCGCGCCACATGGTGGCGCCTCTGTTTTGTCGTGCCTGATGGGTCACTTTTTCGTTTTGCCTTTCAGGGTATATATTTCTCTCTTTTTTTTGCCTTGGAACTGACTGATCTTTTACAAAATTGGACACTTAATAGTGACGTGTGATAGCATTGAGAATTTTTTGTCTTCTCAAAAAGTGAGTACATGTGGACCTACATTCAGACCATTTTTGCTCCCTGTTTTGCTATTGTAGCACAAACCAATGACGCGTTACACCGTTGTAAGATGTGATCGGGCTGCCAGATCATATCGGGGTCGCCTAACGAAAATGTCCCGCTACAGGATTGGCTAGAAATTATCCAGCTGACGTCAAGCATTGGAAAGAAAATATTAAAGATATTATTTAAATAACAAAATATATGGACTGAAATTGTAAAAACGTAAATAAACCTGATTATAACCGCAAAATATATTGAATATAAAATAGATTGACGAAACAATAAATACACAAAATTCTCAGATGTGACAAATATTGTCAGTTTAGATATTTTTTTTTTTTTTTTTTTTTTTTTTAATTGTGATTGATTTGTGAACAGCTAAGAAAGAAAACAAACCGAAGCTAAATTTGTTCGCGCTGCTGTATTTACGTCACTGGCTATCTATTTTTTTTTTTTTTTCCACTCTTAAAGTATCATGCTTTTATATTTTTTTGTTTTATTACGTTTTTACAATTTTAGTCCATACATTTTGTTATTTTGAAGAATTGTAAACGGACGATTTCCGGACAATCCTGTAGTGTGACATCATCTGCAGGCGACCCCGATACAACTGGCAGCCTGATCACATCTCACAACGACACTGGCTTGCCCAACTCGTTAAGGATCACTTTCTGTATTTGCATTGTTTATAAACGATTTGTAGAACTTCAGTGTGGATTATTGAAGACTATTAAGGAGGACACTCGGCTATAAATAACCTAAAATGAATAAAGACCCATTTTTGCAGTGCTCACCTTAACCATACACTGATGGGTTAATTACGAAAATGATAGTAAAGACAACTGCCCTGTGTTGTTGTTGTTTTTCCGACTGTGTCACGATATGGCGTGGGCAACCAGCGCGTGGAGCGTTGACGCAGTCCAGCTGTTACGTGGGCAACACGTGGATCCCATCCATGATCCTTTGAGGAGTTTTCTTTTCATTTCATTTCATGTTATGTTTTGGGAAAGAGTTCAAAGGTGGTTGTGAAGGGGAAGCGAGTGCACTAAGCTCGGTATGTCGTTGCCAGTCACGACTTTAATACGCGCAGTCCACGCGTGTGCGAGCAACAGATGAGCGCGGCCAAAACGAAAACAAACCCAACAAACGCGAGACCCACAACAACGGAACCCCCCACAACGATGGTGCGCGTCGTTACCTTGGGTGCAGCCGTGGGGGATTCAGACATGATCTCCCGTTTCGTGAACTTCTCCTCTTCCACTTCTCCCGTTTGTGTGTGTGTGTGTTGTTGCAATAACAAAAAAAAAAAAAAAAGAGTTAATTATTTCTATATGTCGTGGGGGGTGGCGTGGACAAGTTGTTGGTCACGCAGTCCCCCCACGTTGCAAAACTGCCGCCGCCTCTTTTGCTTCTTTCTGCTGCTGCTAGCCTCAACGCTCCACTGCTCCGCGCGGAAAAGAGACAAACTTCTTTTGTCTTGTCGTGCGTGCGTTTCCCTTTCACGTGTCGGCGGCGCGCACGTAAATAATCCCTTCCAGGAAGAGCGACGCGCGCGCACGTACGCACGCACGCTCGCTCGCTCTCATTGATCCGGACGTTGTGTGTAAAACGGCGAAATGACGTCGATTCCCAGCAATAAGCCTTGCCCCCTTTTAAAGGGAAACAACAAGATGAACATTTGCAGTGCAGTAATCGCAAATATTTTACATGGAAACTTTAAAAAGGATAATTTAGTCAGTTTTAGCTATTAATAAGTTTATATCTTGTTTAGAATTAATTTGATAAGTTAAGGCTGCAATTAATACTTTTAAATAAAAACACATTCTGCTACATGCTGTCGACATCACAGTTGCTCCGAGTCAAAGCTCAGTTAACGTCCATTAATGGCTCACCTGTTTTACGAGTTTGGTCATTTGACGTTCAGAAACTGAGATATGATTGGTTGTTACCTGAGCGCCCGTGATGTCATTTGAAAAGTAAGTGGCAAAATGTTTTTTGTACATGAAAGGTAATGTCAAATTAAATGGAGCCAAAATATGAACTTCTTTCTGCTGAAATTGCGAAATGAAACAAGCATCCCTTTAACAGTTATAGAGGAGTGCAGCTCAAGTTTGAAGGCATATATAGTTTTGTTTTTGTTACGTGACTCCGCCTCCTCATAAATGCCTCGTTAGCCTGTTGTGTTATACAAGGTTTGTTGCTTTGCCATAACTCATTGCCTGCATTTTCCTCATAAACAACATCTTGGCTGTTTGGAGCTGAAATATACTGTAGCTCCGCACATTACACTTCCTTATATGCTATACCATACACTACATTATGCACTTACCTATAAGAGGAGGAAACATTTGTATACATCAATGTAGCTAGAAAAATACAATTATTTGTCTTTTAATGTATTTTGTTTAGGTCAAAAGCTATATACAGTAATCTCTGTATATTCCCAGTACACTGTTTATGAATTGACTCTGCCCCTCCAAAAAATGTTTTTGTGCTGTTTCTAAAACGTTCTTATTGCCTATAAATGCCACAACATATTAGCAAAGCACGTTTTTTTTTCTAGATCAGGTAAGGCCTGACTCGATGAAGCCCTACATCGTTTCTTGACACCAGGATGCCTCCAGATGGTGCCAAAGCAACATTTTATATCAGACTTTGGGCATTTTTTCAGCAAAGAGCAGAGTATAGGTTCCTGTTTAAATCTGTGACTTGGTGAATATGTCTATTTTATATTTATATGTCAAGAAATTTTATTTTCAAGCTGGATGGGACAGATACCAGAAGAAAGGGAGAAAAGCAGCTTTAAGCCAAGGAAGGAAGGAAGGAAGGAAGGAAGGATGCAAAAAAATAAATAAAAAGAGGGTAAATATAGGAAGGAAGGAAGGTGAGAGGGAAGGAAGCAGGCCTGGATGCTTGTATATATATATATATATATATATATATATATATATATATATATATATATATATATATATATATATATATATATATATATATATATATATATATATATATATATATATATATATATAACGTGTTTTAAAAAAAAGTTTCTCTCTCTCTCTCTCTCTCTCTCTCTCTGTTTTAACAGAAAAAAGTCTCACAGCACTGTGACTCCCCCTTGTGGCCGATATGGCGATGTGTAATGTTTTGATGCAGTAATCCTGAAAAATCATATTCACAATGAGCAAGTTCTTTTATTTTTTCTTTAACCTGTGGGACCATTTAAGAAGCCTCTAATTACACATAATTGCAAGTTAATAGCACCTGATTATTTATTTATTTATTTATGTATGTATTTATTTACCAGTATTTAATTGGGGAACAATTATTTCAGTGTATCTCTATGTTTGGTGGGTAGGATGCACTCGTGTACAAGTAGGAATAATGCAGTAAATTGTACATACATCTATAACAGCCAAACAAAACCCCCGAATGATTTGGCACTACAGTCTATCGATACAATTTCCATCCCATTAATCATTAAAATAGATTTTGGGTTACCTGACAAAACTATCTCCAAAGTTTAAATGAGTCCCTGATTGAACTACTTAAAAGAAAAAAAAGAAAAAACAAACTGACCAGATAACCTGAGCTGGAGAGCAGTGCAACAGAAACATTTTTTGGTGAAGCTATGCATGCTGACAACATGCCTCTGCAAGCGCAGGCGACGCAGCTGATTTGGTCTAAAAATGGCCACTTCAACCGTCTCTGACATTTTGCAGGCACGTCATGACCGGCCCCCGAAGGCCTCCCCACCCCCCGTGTCGCGTGTGCTCCAACTCCTCCGTTGATAAGAAGAAACTGAGGCTGAAGAGGTACTGTAATTATGTGACGTTATTCATGGGATGCAACACTTAATAGATAGAATCCATAAATAAAAGCACTCAGTCCCACTCATGCTCTACTAAACCTGAGCTGAACTCTTGAGCACATGTTCACGGTTCAGCCTACCGTGTAGTGACCGTGTTGTCTTTTCTCCCAATACACCAAACAGACTTTGTACACACATACACGCGCTCACTTATTTGTGTTCACCGGCTGTATCTCCAAGGAGAATTAAGGATTAAGTAGCAACTTAGATTGTTGCCAGATTGCATTTCAATTGGTCATGCTCATGTTTTGGGGCGCTTTGCAGCACATTTAGCACACATACGTGTGAGAGGATTTGCTGGAAATGCGCCTCGTTTGCATTTTTCAACCCACAAAGCTTGCAGTACGAAAGTCATCACGGGTTTCCCCTCTGATGATATACACAATAGGGATGTAACGATATCCAAACATCACGATGCAATATTATAACCATATGAAGGTCACGATACGATAATTATCACGATATTGTGGGGAGGTTGGCGATACATAAAATGACAATATTGTAAAAAAAAATAGCTCATACTAAAAAAAAAAAAAAAAACCATTTTGCTTTTGTACATTAGAGCAATGCATATAAATAACATGCAATCTCTAATAACGCTTAATATTGAGGCACTTATTTGCTAATGCAAGGACATATAGAGTTCTTCCACATATTGAATCGGTTCACAAGTATATTATGTTCCACTTCTGACCATTAACGTGGATTATAAAAACAGAAGGGCCAAAACATGCCTTGCGAAAATTATGCTGCTCTAAAAAAAACAACAAAAAAAAAACAACAACTAGCCACCAGAGGGTGCTAGAACTGCATAAATGGAAATCAACTGGACTTTTTAAAATATGTGCTGCTTTTAATATCACGACATGATGACGATATATATGACGATATATTGTGGCAGTTTTAATATTGTGATGTCACAATATTGCCGTTATCGTTACATCCCTAATACACAGTAAATGTTGAATCACCGTATCATGTTAATCATACAATTACATTTATTTTATTCAGTAATTAAATATAAAGGGAGTCCTCGAGTTCGTTCCTATGCTAGCGATGTAACCCGAATTTCGACTTAAGTCGGATTTTCCCATTAAAATCAATATTTACATAAAAATAATTTGCATTAAAAAACAATCTAAAATACATTCAAATTGAAAAAAAAACCAAGATACTAGTAGTCCGACTGAAGCCCAAGTATTTGCCTATAGTTTGTCGGTGTCTCCTTTCTGCAATCTTTTTCTGATGTCTTGCTTGGTTTCCAATGTAATTGCTTTTCTTTTGGTTGGACCAACATTGATAGAAGACGTCGCTTTCTTCTTCTTTGGGGTCATGAGGTGGAAAAAAAAAGAGGGCGAAAAAGCCAAAGACACTCTCACAAGTGCACAAGCACTAGCACTAGCTAATGGCTAAATGGCTGACAAGGAGAAAACACTGCGAACAAGGAGCCAAAATGGCGGATGGGGAGACAAAATGGTGTAACGATTATCGGTCGGTTGTAACTTTTTGCAACCTCAGTTCCAAAGGAACTCCACTCCTGTGTCCTGGACATGCCACCGTGGGGGGTGGGGAGGACAAGAACATCCCCCACAAACAGCCACACATGTTCTGACTGACACACGCACACACACACAAGTCAGAACAGTAAAAGTCTTCTTAGAAATTTGACTTTCTTATTTTGCAACAGAACAATGAATTATGAAATGTTATGTTTGCCATTTGTGAAATGTTGACTCCATGAAATGTCATGAAAATGTTCCATTGCAGTGGCAGATTCTCCACTAAACTTTCATGTGTATGCACGTTTTAACAGTGTAAGCTAGGTAACATTTCATTTGAGGTATTCAATTGTACGTGTTGCATTGATTGAATTCTGACCTAATCTCAACAAACATGGGATCCAGATTCAATCTGATTAGCCTCTACCAAAACCCTCTCCAAGCTGGTAATTTTCCACTTTGGTCAGTCGGGACCCCCTGGTGTGAAGGCCGCCGCCCTCCCAATTTAAAAGCACGCTCCCTGCTTGCTTCTTCCTCTTTTGGCTCCCGCTCTTTTCGCTGCTCTTTTGGCTCCTGCTCTTTTGGCTCTGCTCTTTTGGGCCCCTGGCCCTTCTGTTCCTGATCTCCCCGGCTGCTGGCCAAAGAGCTAGCCCAGCTAGCTTAACCTCCAGCACACGGCAACGCACGGAAGCCATCGCGTGTTGCGACAGGCGCGGCGAAACACGCTGCTTTTGGTCCCTGCACAGGCTCAAACGGATGGTGCCTTTCTCGGCACCCTGAGGCCTCAACCAAAAAGGGCCTCGTGACGCTCAGTTGGCCAGCCGGACGACCTGTCTCTCCCTCTCCTGAACTGAACCGTCTTCATCCCTTCTTCAAACGGGCTTGGCGAGTCTCCATACAGGATCCTGCTTCTCAGACCAACCCCATCTGTAAGTGCAACTTTGCAGGCCTTCGCCCTAGTACAAATTGGTGCAAACTAGGTTGATTGTGGGTCCCATGTTGGTTTGATTCAAGAAATCCATCACCTTGGTTAAGACCGTTTCTCTTTTCTTGTTTTCTTTTCCTTTAATGATTTCATTATTTTAGTTCTTGTTTTATTTCCTATCATAGTAGTTAGTTTTGCTTCTTTAAGTTCCAAGTAGATTTTCCCACCTAGGTTAGAGAATAAACGTGCACAAAACTCAAAACCTGTTTTTACTGTGTGTGTGTTTCATCAATTTATAGTGACCTCTAAGCTGAACAAAGAACTCACAAAATTGTAGTAAGGGCACAACCTTCATTTTAATGACTGATTCAACGAGGTTCTCATCTGTTATCCTGATAAAATTATCAAAAAGAGATGTGGTGCTCCGCAGGCAAGCTCAACTTAATTTAAACATTAAGTTTGAGTCTCCTTAAATTAATGAGCCAATTGATTATTAATTTAATAATTAACAATTATTGATTTAACAATTAATTGGACCGATTTCCCTTACAATGGTGAACCGGGCGTAAACTTTGTAAAGTCGAAACACCTTAAGGCCGAGTGCGCTTAAAATTACAAAAAAATACACGGTTCTAAATTTGAAAACATTTTTAAAAATTGTGTTAATGTTATCTGCAAATTGAAGAACAAATTACAAAAATAAATTTTAATTAAAATGAAGGTCAACTTTATTTGCTTTTGTGGGTCCCCTGTAGGGGAGGGAACCTCTGGGTACCTTACAATACGATATGCGATACAAGGCTCACGATAACGATTATCTCACGATATGACAATACCACGATTATTCGATATATTGGTCAGGTAAACAAATCCACGATAATCTACGATAAAACTACTCAAGACATAAACCGATGTTGTTTCAATGAGAAAATAGTTTCTTTTTGTACTATTACTGAAACACAATATTAAAACTGGTGTCTTCTTCAAACTGAGTACCGGTACTTTAAGTGTTTTTTTTTTTTTTTTTTTTAAACAAATACAAATGTCTTCTTAACATAGACAACTTTCTGTCAACAAATTTTGTGTCTTTCTTAAACACTATTCTCATGCAACATGTCAGTCAGTTACATAAATATGTTTTAAAATGTTAAAATTGACGATATAATCCAAATTTTTCATTGAAATATATGCAAAACTGAGTCAGTTGCTGGACAGATAAACGTCTTACACAAGCAAACGTAAGCTGATGAGTCTTCTTCGCCTTCCATTTCCCTGCAACTCTTATGAGGCGCTCCCCCTATTGGCCCGCCAATTAATTGCTCAATAAGTCATGACCAATGGAGCCATTATAGTGGCTGTATATCAACTACAATTATTGCGATACTTGCCTAGGCGTATCGATAATCTATCAGGAGACAAACTATCGTGATTCATCACAATATCGATATATCGTCACACGCCTAGTCCCATGAAATGATGTTGCGAGACTCCGAAAATAATGCTTTTGCATTGCGCACTCATCAATCCATGTTCTAATCAAGGAGATCCACTAATAGCCCTTCTATTTGTTAACATTTTGTCATCTTGCAAGACAGCCATGTTGCAGTGGGTGCAGAATTTTGTTGCTCTCTTGTAGTTTTTGTTTTACAGTGTAAAAAAACAAACAAAAAACAACAACAACAACAACAAAAAAGAGCGCTCCAGGACTTTGGGGTGTTCTGTAGTCCACTGCCCACACATTCTTAAAAATAACCACAAGCAAGTGGCGGCTTGACAAGTGTGGAGTCCAAAAAGCCAGAGCCAAAAAAATAAAGCGTGATATATGGCTGAAAAACAACCCTGCAAGCCCAATATGAGCGCTTATATGCTTCTCTGCTACTGACTACCACACATATACACAAGTAGGTCAACCGTTTTTTAATCGGAAAATAAAAGTCAATCACAAAAAAAGAAAGTGAAATGGATTTGCCTGTCACTTGTCTTTGCTTTGTTTTGTCCCGTGGGAAATGTAGCCTTGCGTGATGCAGCCCACCCAGTGACAGTTAAATAAGCAGTGACATGAACCAGCCCAAGCAGCTACTTCCTGTCTGACATGGTGGGAAGCGGCAACGCTGCCACTTGAGACGTCTGCAAGGATTCAGCATCTTCAAAATGCAATGCAAAAACACAATGCAGGTGTACCTAATGGAGTGTCCAATCAATGTGCTCCATCGCAGCCCGTGCTGTGTGTCTCCACCCGGCCGGATGCAGATGTGGCCCGCCGTGATTGGCTGACAACATATTACAGCAACAACACACTTTTGAGGACCAAGAGACAATGAAATAAATAATTGGTTTGGGTGTAATGTGTCGGGAAGCCTGACCGCAGCGTGTCATTAACGTGTAATGCGATCTCCAACTCGATAAACACACAGATGTTCATCAATTAATTACATGTCGTACATTTGCATGGTGTACTGAATGCATCCAACCTAGCTTTTTCTATCATTGTGTTAGGATAGGTTAGGTTTGAATATTAAACCGCCATAAATGAGATGTGATTCCTAAAAGTCCTAAAATAATCAAGTTGACTAATATTCATAGGCAGGTACTACATTTATGCTGTTACTTTTACTTCAGTAACGTTTTGGGAAAATTGTGCCTTTTTTTTTTTTTTTTTTTTATAATAAACTAAGAAATGCTACTTCTGCATTGGGCGACATGTATTTTTAATCCATTTGTTTTGGTTTGTCAGAGAATTCATCCACATGACTGTTTGACTAATCCAAGGAAACCACTTGCCTCGGTTCGGCCAATCAAATGGGACCAGACAGTCACATGATGCTTTCAAGGTTGCTTTAAGATGTTTTTAACAGCAAAGTTTGCCGTTTTTACGTTACTTTG
Organism: Festucalex cinctus; assembly: GCF_051991245.1. Taxonomy (NCBI): domain Eukaryota; kingdom Metazoa; phylum Chordata; class Actinopteri; order Syngnathiformes; family Syngnathidae; genus Festucalex; species Festucalex cinctus. Next base: position 5,069,940 of record NC_135426.1, on the reverse strand, counting down.
TAAAGATTTATTATTGTTTTAGTTAAGGTGACAATGTTGGGCAGTACCTGAATTTCCACATTCTTTTGTATGTTTTGCATCTGTTTGAAATATATAAAAAATAATTATATATATACATATATATACATATATATACATATATATATATATATATATATATATATATATATATATATATATATATATATATATATATATATATATATATATATATATAAAATACTTATTCATACTGAATTAAATTTTTAGTGGATCATTTTTACTTTAACCTGAGTATTCATTTCATTTATTTCATTCATTTGCAAAAGAAAAAAAGAACAACAATATAATATAAAACAATTATTCTCCAATGTAGAATTAAAAGGAGCCGAAACAAGTCAAGTCCTATTTTCTCTGCCCTGTTTCTCCCCAGAATTCAGTTAGAAAATAATTTGATTTGAAAACAACAACATAAACAAAAACAAAATTATATATATAGACTTAGACTTAGACTTGACTTTATTGATCCCTTTGGGATGGCTCCCTCTGGGAAATTTACATGTCCAGCAGAAATAAGAAAAGAGAATAAAATAAAAAATAATTCAATCAATCAATAAATAAGGTTATTACACCAGAGATTGAATTAATAATAAGAATAATAGAAATAAAAATAAAAAAATAAAAATTAAATAAATAAATAAATAATACAGCTGGCAGTGGTCACATGACTTTTTAGTTCTGAATTTGAGTTACTGACAAACATAACTACAAAAATGACATTGGCATAATCAAACCTAATTAAACTATTTCATATTTTAAGTTATACTTGTTTTCTGATTTTTCTTTTCCCAAAAGTATTATTAATAATAATAAAAATACGAGTACAATTTTGGCCACTCGGCACATCGCTACTAAATTTCTTTCCTTCCCATTCTCTCTGCCACATTATCGCTTTGGCCACCAGATGTCACTGTTTCCTTGACTTTTTCACCGGAGATATCAATTTGATTATATTTACTACCCATTTGTAAAGTTGTTAATAAAATGAATATATATATATATTTAAAAAAACAAAATCAATATTCAATCGCAAATCTAGGAAGACAGCTAATCACACACTGTCTACTTCTGATAACCACGCCCCCAATTTGCCTCCTGCCCAATCAATGTTGAGGAGCTACTGCGGTAATGAACGCACCCTTTTCTTTTCTTTTTCCCGGCGTGCTTTGCGAGGGAGGAGAGAGCGAGAGAGAAGGTGGGGGACTTGGCCGGGTTGCTTGGAATTACTGAGAGGATAGCAAAGAGGCAGCAGCGTCCCGAAAATAGAAGGAAGAAAAACAAAAAGAAGAAAAAGAAGAAGCAGAAGGAAGGGTCTCTTTCGTCACTGTCAACCGCTCAGGTAAATTTTATTTTCATTTCCTTCAAATGCACCGAAGGAGATTCCTGTCTCCAGCTGCTCCATCTTCTCACACAATGGAGCAATAAAACACACCTTTCCCTTCTGGACCGTTGTCATGTACCACATCCCCCTGCAGCCAAATTAAAGAGGTTGCAGGGGCGAGCATGCTGCATGCGTCAAGCTATTTTTTTATTTTTTTTTGGGGGGGGGGGGGGGGGGGTTCGTGGCGCGCTGGGGGTGATGGACGGCAGCTTTCCGCAGGGATTCCCTTCATATCAGCATCGTCTGCAGCCCTTTAGCCCGTGCAGTCACCCACCGCTCCGTGCTGGTGTCATGACGGGGGCGGAGGAGGGCGGGGTCTGGCAGCTATTAATTAGCGTGTGATGGCGACCTGGACTCCCACCCCATTTTCACAATTTAAAGAAATACATATTGCACACCTTCGAAGCTGCTGCTCAATTCAAATGGGGAGTCCGTTATGTCATTTCCGTCAAAGGTCAAGCGTGTGCAGTAAAGTTTGATGTGTCATGCTGATATTAAATGTGGCAAACTTGGTCAATTTATGTCCGAGTCATCAGATTGAGTAATTTGTAATATAAAAATTTATACTGGTAAACTGATAATGCAAAAGCAGGGCTGAGAAGTACTTCCCCTTTCAAAATAACAGTCATAAATCATGATACTTTGTCTCCATGATAGATTATCGATACGCCTATGCAAGTATCACGATATAATATACAGCCACTATAACGGCTCCATTGTTCATGGCTTATTGAGCAATTACTTGGCGGGCCACTATAGGGGGAGTGCCTCATAAGAGTGGCGGGGAAATGGACGCAAGTCTTCAGGCGAAGAAGACTCATCAGCGCACTTTGACTTGTGGAAGACATTCATCGGTCCAACAAATGACTGTTTTCCATACATTTCTATGAAAATGTGGATTATATCTTCAATTTCATTTTTTTGACTTTTTGAAGCACACAATTTAATATTGATTTACTTGGATTTAATAATGAAGTAATTTTATGTATTTATTTACTTTTGTAGTGTTACACAAAAAATTGTGGCACAGTTTATAAAATGAAACACATTTGTTGACAGAAAGTGGTCTCTGTTCAGACATTTGTATTTGTTAAAAAAAAATTAGTGCTGTCAAACGATTACAATTTTTAATCTGATTAATCACACTTTTTAATTTTGATTAATCACGATTAATCAGCTAAATTACTTGCGTTTTCGCGTAATATACAATAAATACAAAATACCGTAATATTTTGACATTAACGCTTTTTATTATCTGAATGACATTTGCAAAAATTGATTAAATGCATGTACGCAATTGCATGCATTCGTGTATTGCTCAAAATGTAACAGCATCATATCAATTGGGTGCAATTCAGCTATTATTAATTAATTGAACGCAAGTTACTTTTTTTTTTTAAATCTAAAGTCCCGTGGGGTGTTTTTTAAAGCGAAATTTACCACCGACTGGAGTCACCCCATTCATTTTGGAACAACAGGCGTAGGAAATGCCGTGCATTGACCTCATCACTGACCTGCGCAGCCTTCAATGTAACCATCCGCGGTTACTTTCAAGGCTCAAGTGCGGTAAAAAAAAAATTTTCTGTGATTAATTAATCTATTAACGCTTTAACTTTGACAGCCCTAAAAAAATACACTAAAATACTCAATGTGACGTAGACACCAGTTTGAATATTGTGTTTCAGTGATGGTACAAAAAGAAACTATTTTCTCATTGCGGTTATCGTCATATCATGAGATAATCGTTAACGTGAGCCTTGTATCGCATATCTTATCGTGAGGTACCAACAGGTTCCCACCCCTAGTAAATATTTAGTTACATATCTGTGTATTTATGAAAATGTGTAATAAACCATGTCAGGGCTGAATTCACAAAATTACCACTCGCACCCGAGTTTGTTTCTCAGCCACTGACGAAGTTCCAGAGCTCAAGGACCACTTTTGATGCTTCATATGTAAATAGAGCTGCATTGTTTTGCTAAGCATTCACTTCTTATTACAATGTTGCCAACATAAGGTTGAGTTTGACAATGTCACAAGCTCAAGTAGCACAAATGATTGCTATTGTGTCACATACTTGAAGTAAATACTAGCATAATAAGCAACAAATACTCAAAGGCCGTCTTCTGCTTTTCAGATGAACTTAACTCCATTGTACTTCGATTTTTGCTCGAAACAGTATGTCCACATGGCAAATGCGTGTCTGTATTCATCATTTACATGCTAACCTGTGCCCAAAGTTGGCTGTAGCTTGACTTCATTTTGTACTTCGATAGACGACAAACGAGCAGGAAATCAACAGTGCAATTAGTGCACTCCGTTTTTGCCTCACTGGCTTCCAGGCACAATTCATCGGTAAGCCATCAATTGATTCATGGATCATCATCGATTTCCTATTTTAGTGTAAATGCTAACTTTAGCCCAGGTAATCGCTAGAGAGGGAGGAAGAGGCTTAAAAAAATAATCAAGCAGACGCATTATAGCAATATTTCAAGTGTCAGTGTTGCTATTCCTGTCATACGCGATCAATACTTGGCATCAGCGTATTGATCCAATTTAATATACTTGTCCTCCTTCACCTTTTTTTTTTTGGTCCCGGTTAAGCTGCGCAACAAACGTGCACACGACTTAAGCTTGAAATGGATCTTTGGATCGATGCGCTAATTGTGTTTTATGTGAGATGGATTCATCAATAATATGATGGCAGTCATAGTACGGAAATGAATCCGACTTGGGCTGTTTTTCATCGTTGATTCATTGATTTGTAGGAACTTGTGCGGAATAAATTGATGGAATAATGGAATAAATGATTTATCATTGTGTGTTATGAAGTAGATTGTGACTGCATTTGCAATTATTATTTTTTTAAGCAATACATACATAAATCGATATTACAGGCACTAAGTCAAAAGTCTAACAATAATCAATATCCAAATTATTATACAGACATTTTGTTGATCTTATATAATAAAAACAAATAAAATTATAACAATAATAGGGGTGTAAATTTCTCTATCACAATTCATAGGTCATGATTCGATTCGATACCGATTAATCCCAATACAAATCTTTATGTCATTTTTTTTTAACTCAAATTTAGAAAATACTGAATTAGTAAACTTGTACACTGTAAGATTTGTATGAAAATGTACTTCAGGCTTATAACTGCGAGCCACAAACAGGTTGCAGTCATTTTCATGTTTGAACAGCATTGAAATAAAAATATGAAGGCTTAGTGTTCCATTCATAGAACATTCTAAGTAAGACGTTTTGTTGAATATTTCCATCAAAAATTGATGTTTAAAGGGATACTTGACTCATTGAGCCATTTTTTAGCAGTAAAATGTTAATATTTTTGCGATAATTAACATGTTAACTTCACTATTTTTCATGTACAATTATAATACGTTATATAAAGTAATTTCCCTGCTTGCTGACCGATGATGACATCACCTGTGCTGAGGGAGTAGGTAACGGCCAATCATGGCTCAGTTTACTGATCAAACCCAGAAAACAAATGAGCCAAGATTGGCCGTAACTTCCTCAGCACAGGTGATGTCATCACCAGTCGACAGCAAGTAGAAAAAAAAAAAAAACTTTTTAAAGGTATAAATTGTACATGGAAAAATAATTAAGTTATCAAATTCATTCTGGACAAAAATATGAACTTTTCACTGCTGAAAATAGCTCATTGAGTCAAGTGTCCCTTTTAAACATCGATCCATCTGCAAACTGAATCGATACGAGAATTGTGTGTTGTCGTATCGCAATATATTGCCAAATCGATTTAAAAAAAAAACCAAAATAATGATAATAATTATAATGATGATAATAATAATAATCATCATCATCAGTATTATCATCATCATCATCTTTATTTCAAACTCAAAGAAGGTCTATAAAATAACAGAGACAGTTGATATTAGGGATGTAACGATATCCAAACGTCACGATACGATATTATCACGATATGAAGCTCACAGTACGATAATTATCACGATATTGTGGGGATGTTGGCAATATTTAAAAAAGGTCACAATATTGTAAAAAAAAATGAGCTCATACTAAAAAAAAACCCACAATATTGTGCTTTTGTACATAACATCAATGGTATGTTATTATTATGTTATTAATATTATGTTGTCAATGCACGGACAAATTGAGTTCATCCACATATTGACTCGCTTCACAGGCATATTACGGTCACCTTCATCTGACAATTATGAAAGATTTTAAACAATGAAGTCCAAAACATCCCTAATGAAAATTAAATTGCACTAAAAAACTAGCCACCAGAGGGTGCTAGAACTGCACAAATGGAAATCAACCTGACTTATTGAACAGATGTGTTGCATTTAAATATCGTGATTCGTGAACATGACGACGATGATATTGTGGCAGTTTTTATATCACAATATCATGCTTATCGTTACATCCCTAGTTGATATATAGTTGAACCATGATTTAATAATAAAGAGTGTTTATTTAAGAGTGGAGAGAGAGACAGTAAGAGTTGTTAACTTGCTAAACATTTTGACACGCAACTTATATCAAACAACCTATGTGGCATAGACACAAGTCAGTAAATTAGATAACAACCATAATACAAACAAATCTATTATCATTTGAACGTCTGATCCATCTTTTCGGCTTCCAGTTGTGACTGTGCAGTAAATGTTTTGTCCTTTTTGAATTCAGCGAGGCTTGTTGTCATCAGACGTGTCGGCTGCGGTCCCCGAGCGCTTTTCGTGCATCTTAATGTGGCGACTGCAGCGACAAGCACGGTGAGGTCACCAGACGGAGGATGACTCGGCATCCTCGCCGGCGTTGCGGCGCCTCCAGTGTTCTGTCACCCGCAAGTTGTCCGAGTTCTCAGTTCCGGCACGACTTCCCGACGACACACCTCAAGAATATCTCCCAAAAGATACTTTTTTTTTGCTTTAGAAGTTGCGGGCTGAAAATCACAATCACGACAGCAAGAAGTTGACGACGTGTGTTGCGTTTTCACACGCTGAATTAACAGCTAAAGGTTGCAAGAGATTTTCTGTGATTCCAAATAAGCGGCAGAGTTTTTCACACAACCTCCCACGATAAACAGAACTCGTCTTTAGAAAAAAAAGAAAGAAAAAAAGATGGCTGCTTGGAGAGAAATTCAGGATTTAGCATTTTCATTCTGTCTGCTATTCATAAGAGTAGTGATTGACCGATTATCGGCACCAATATTAAACACTGTCAAGTGTCATGACTAGGGTATGCAGGGGTTATGCTTACTGCCGTGACTAGGGTCATGTAAGGATTATGTTTACTGTCATGACTAGGGTCATGCAAGGGTTATGTTCAGAGGTGGGTAGAGTAGTCCATGGGTGTTCAGGTTCGTCTTCTCCTGCTGCTATGTTCCACACGCCGCCCGCTAGTGTTTATGTCTGATTGGTAGAATGTTAAGGGAAGGAGTTGTCATGTGATTATTGTTGCTACGTCTGATTGGGGAAACGCAGTCATGTGGCAGAACAGCTGTTGGCGTCTCTGGTAAAGAAAATGAACGAAAAAAGTAGAAAAAAAAAGTAACGACTTTAGTGTAGCAACATATAGCGGAGTAAGAGTAGCGATCCTTTGTCACACATCTACTCAAGTAAAAGTAAAAAGTATTGTGTGGTAAAACTACTCTCTTTAAAAGTTACTCAAGTACATGTAACGGAGTAAATGTAACTCATTACTACCCACCTTTGGTTATGTTTGAGTCATGACCATGAGGTCAAACGTCTGTTTTGAACTGATGTAACCAACATCTAGTTTCAACTGGTAGGATGTTATGTGATGTCAGAAGCTTTGTGATGTCAGGAATCCTTAATCTCTTTATCTGGTCCACAGCCAATCAGATAGTTCCATGTCAGTCCTGTTACCCACATGTCTAGCCACAACCAATCAGATCGATTCGCTGTCTATATAAACCTGTCTGAGAAGTGTGTGTTTTTGTTGGATTATTATCTTTGTTCGTCTGCGCACCTCCGCAGCACAAGTTAGCTTAGCGTCTCGTGATTCTCGATACATTCTCGTTTTTTCTCGTCTAGTCAAGTTTGTTCTACGCCTCTCGATGTAATGCGAATGAAGAGTTAAAATCTTATTTGTGTCTACGTTTTTGGGATCCAACTCCAGAACATCATCATCATCATTCAAATGATCGATTAACTAACTGGATAGTTTCCTCGGCAAAAATCTGTGCGGCAAATATTCACTGAATATCATCTCCAGGCTCTCGCTGCAAATGGTCCTGAACATACGACGCCGTAATCCCCACATTCGGTGCTCGGCAATAAAAGACACGCGTTAGAGAATGATCGCGTCTCCCCAGCGAGAGGAGGAGAAGCCGAACGTGGCTTTTTATTATTCATGACAGTCTGAGCTGGGGGTTCAGGAGTGGAAGCAGCGGGCACACACACAGGGGTGGCTGGATTCAAGAGATGAAAAGCAAAGCGGAGAGACACAACAAGGCAAGACCCGCTTTGGGCACTTCAGCTCATTCCACAAACAAACATGGCCCAACAGATGTGCAAGAAACATCTTGGATGTCTTAATCATCCACGTAGGCGGACATCAAGACGACAATGGCCGTCCGAGACCTCAAAGGCTACGTAACTAAACAACGATTGCTTTTTGTTGTGTGAATCATTTTGAGAAACACATCCACCCGTGTCAACCCTGCGCTAAAATACACTCTTCAAGAAGGGATGGCAAAATGTGATCCTCCAACTGTCCATCCATTCATCCATCCATTTTCTTGACCGCTTATTCCTCACAAGGGACGCGGGGGGTGCTGGCGCCTATCTCAGCTGGCTTTGGGCAGTAGGCGGGGGACACCCTGAACTGGTTGCCAGCCAATCGCAGGACACACAAAGACGAACAACCATCCACACTCACAAGCACACCTAGGGACAATTTGGAGTGCCCAATTAACCTGCCATGAATGTCTTTGGAATGTGGGAGGAGACCAGAGTACCTGGAGAAGACCCACGCGGGCACGGGGAGAACATGCAAACTCCACCCAGGAAGGCCGGAGCCTGGACTCGAACTGGAGTCCTCAGAACTGGGAGGCGGACGTGCTAACCACTCGCCCACCGTGCCGCCATCCTCCAACTGTGAAAAATAAAATAACGTTATACATTACATAAGTTTCGACTACAACGGTTACGCCCGGTCCTCCATTTTGGCTCCTCGTCCGCCATTTTGCCCCCAGTGTTTTCTCCTCGTCTGCTATTTAGCCGTTACCTAGTGCTAGCTAGTGCATTTGTGAGAGTCTGTTTGGCTTTTTCGCACTCTTTTTTTTGTTTTTTTCCACATTATGGCGCCACAGAAGAAGAGAGCGACGTCTTCTATCAATGTTAGTCCAGCTAAAAGAAAAGCAATTACCATGGAAATGAAGCTAAACATAAAAAGATTGCAGAAAGGCGAGACACCAAAGAACATCAGCAAAGACTTGGGCTTAAGCTGGACATTATCTTATTTTTTGTTTATTTTAATGAATTTTAGATTTTTTTTTTTTAAATGCAAATCATTTTGATGTAAATATTGACTTTAATGGGGAAATTCGACTTACCGGTAAGTCGAAATTCGGGTTACATCACTAGCGTAGGAAGTTGGAACGTAACGCAGACGTAACTTGAGGACTCCCTGTAATGTCTAACGTTAGGACTAGGGCTGGGTCTAAAATATCGATATTGAATCGATATTCCTTTTCATAGCCCAATATCGATTCATAAAACCATGAATCGATACTTTTTAATACCCCCCCCCCCCCCCCCCCCCCCCTTCTGTAAATTAATGTGCCAAATGCTCCCCTCAAAAGAAGCAAGGTAAGAATTGGAAATAAAAACACAAAATGTGGATGCATAATTATGTACTATGGCTGTGTCTGTTATAATAAATTTGTTTTTATTTATTTATTAACCACTGGAAGCTTAGTAAAAAAATCTGTCTCAGGAATTTAAATGTTGCACTTTTGTCACTTTATTTACATAGATAGCTCTGTGGTTGTAATTGATTTCAGTTATAATTTATGGCTTTGATTAGGTCATGTTCAATAAAACATACAACAAAACATGCTACATGATTAATGTAACTGTACTGGATTCAATTATAAATGTAAATATTCATATTTTTACTAATGCACCAAGTAAGAGAGAGATGTTTCGACTATTTTGCAGTATTGCTACTTCTGGGAATGTCTACATATAAAAGTCAAATCGGCACTGTGTGAAATCCTTAACTGAATCGAAAATCAACGTGAATTGAATCGAATCGGGCCCTGCTGAATCGACTCGGTTTCGAAAATCTGAATTGATACCCAGCCCTATTTAGGACAATGTGACTGTCTCCTGTTAAATGAACCTCATCAAATCAGATTTCCATTCATTCCTACAAAGTTGTGACTTCAAAAGCCATGAGTACATTTTCAACATGGCGCGACGCTTCCGACCAAATGCGGACAGGCTAAGTAAGCCAAAATCCGATTTGGAGGATCATCATCAACTTCCTGCTGGTTTTATCGTCCGTAAAGCATTCGCTTTGCCACCGCTGTGCGGCTCTTAAAAGTGCTACTTTTCAAATGAGAGTCGTCATCAGGCGATAGTAGTCCCGTGCGGTCGCTGGGCAACAAACATGCTCCTCGTGTCATTTACAATCTTACCCGCGACAGAAGCTGGCCTAAGTGACAACACTTGAGAGAACTTATGTAAGACTTATGTAATTCAACACTTTCTTGATCTGACTGAATTGATCATATGTGACAAAACGGCATTTAGAGATTATTAGTTTTGATTCTACAGTAGTGTTAATTTCGTCAACGAACACTAAACAAAAATGTTTTCGTCAACATGCATTTTTACCCGGACTAAGACTAGGCTAGACTAGACAAAAACCCTCATTAATAAACAATAAGTCGGAATAAATCAGTATGCATTTTCGTCGAGTAATGAATACAAGACGAAAATATACATGGGTAAAATGGTTGTCCTGACTAAAACGTTGACAGTTTTTGTTGACTAAAACTAGACGAATAAAATGTTTACTTGGACTAAAATAAAAGACTAAAATGCTCGATTTATAATCAACTAAAAATGGACTAAATAAAAATGGGATGAAGTTGACTAACTGTGATAAAAAAATAAATAAATAATTAACAAGCGTGACAAACTGGACTAAAACTGACTAAATTTAAAAATGGCAGACAAAATTAACACTAATCTACAGTTCAGTTTTCTCATTCATTGATAGCAATAGTCTAATGTAGAGATAGACCAATATGATTTTTTTTTTTTTTTTTTTTTTTTTTTTTCAGGGCTGATACCAATGTCGATTATTAGTAGTCAAGGATGCCAATAACCGATATTTGGAGCTGATATTCATTTTCACTAAAAAGGGAAAATATTAGCATCAAAATTTGGAAAAAATACCAAATCCAGCTCTTATTTATTTATTTTTTTCAGTTTTAAAGCATATGCTTATTGAGCAACTTTTAGGGTTAGTAAAATATTGGATTTTTTTTTAAATATTAGTCAACATATCAGTTTTTAAAATCTAACAAGTCCCAGGATCTCCCAGTAGGGGTAGCATGTTTTCAAAAGTTAAATAAAAATGAACAATGTTTTTTTTTTCATTATTATTATTTTATTTTAAACATTAAATAAAGTATTCTAAAATTATAAAATATCTGAAATATTATTTTTTTTTTATTTTTTTTTTTACTCATCTTTGTTTTAATTTCCAACAAAAACAGAAGATGCGGAGAGCTATAAGTTTTAAGACTTAAGACTAAGTTTTTTTTATTTTTTATTTTTTATTTTTTTAATGGATCCATTACGGCCATATGATTCTTCAAAATGGCCGATGCCAATATTCATCAAAATGCTTAACTTGTTTGCTTAGCATTTGTAGCATGCTAGCGTACGCTAGTCAAGACTAAAACGTGCATAACTGAAGAAGAAAAAGAAGATATGAGATAATTGATCTTTTCTTTGTGTTTTCTTCATCTAACCTGACCCAATGAATACAAGCAGAAATAAATAAGTGGCAATGTTCACGCTTCAAACATGTTATTCACTCCCCGTTGAAGTTTACTATAAATAGGAGTGTGACGTTATATTGATATCGAGATAAATCGTGATACTTTGTCTCCCGCTAGATTATCGATACGCCTACGCAAGTATCGCAATATTTGTAGTGAATATACACCCACTATACCGGCTCTATTGTTCATTACTTGTTGAGCAATTGTTTGGCGGGCCACTAGGGGGAGCGCCTCATAAGAGTGGTAGGGAAATGGACGCAAGTCTTCAGGCGAACAAGACTCTTACATTTCTAAGAAAAAAATGTCTATTATATCTTCAGTTTTAACATTTTAAAACATATATTTTGACATTTTTGAAGCACACAATTTCTGAGGAATATTAATATTGATTTAATTGTATTTAATATTTAAGTAATTTTATTTAATTTTGCAATATTACACAAAAAAATTGTCACATTTTATCAAATGAAACTTGTTGCATGACAATAGTGTCTCTGTTAACGAAGACATTTGTATTTGTTTAAAAGAGAAATGAAAAGTACTCACTGTGAAGAAGACTCCAGTTTTAATATTATGCTACAGTGATGGTACAATAAAAAATAAACAATTTTCTCATTGAAAAAACATCAGTTTGTCTTGAGTAGTTTTATCATAGATTATCGTGGATTTATCACTTGAGCAATATGTCGATAATCGAGGTATCGTCATAGCGTAAGATAATCGTTATCGTGAACCTTGTATCGCATATCGCATCGTATCGTGAGGTACACACGGGTTCCTACCCCTAATTGAGATATATCAGTTCTTCATAAATGATTAGCGGAATCTATTCATGAAGTGAGCTGTTATATTATCATAAACTGCCCAATAAAGGAGCTCATACTGATGCTTTGTCACATTTAATGCTGTCTTTTGGTGTGCTGTAAAATATATATATATATATATATATATATATATATATATATATATATATATATATATATATATATATATATAAACCTCAGCTTGAATATTTGCCGATGCTCAACTTGACGTGCCCAGAAAGATCACAAAATACCACCAGTCGCGTGAAAGTAAATATGCACGATGGTCATTTATATTCAGGCCTCGCAAGTTGAGGTTAAAGATGGAAATCAGTTGCAATTTGCAAGTGATCATGAATTTACATGGTCGCCTATTTGCTGGTAATTAGTGTCACACTTTTGAAATGTAAAGTCACGCAGCTCGGCCGTTTTTGATTATGCAAACGACAAATTGACTGGAGATGGCAACAGCGCGGCTCTCGTGCCGTATTCTGTTGTAATCGTCACGAGATAAGATTCCGGAATCAGGAATGAGGAATACATACACGCACTAATAATAATCACTTCAAAAATAAACTCAGTGGCCACATCAGGGATTCATGTAAGGCACTTTCAAAAATATGCAACAAAAAACACGTCGGTATGGCATTATTGAAGAACTCACTACGTCGTAGATACATTTCAGCTGTATCACTTTACTTCAACACATTTACATTGGATCTTTAAGAATGGTTTGTTTTGGTTTATTTTTTCCCCCCTACACCTAATGTCTAAAATATTTGTAAATCTATCAATGCCAGTGACTTGCAAAACAATTACATCCCCTTCCTCTATATATTAGGGATGTAACGATAACGGCAATATCGTGATATCGTAATATTAAAACAGCCACAATATATCGTCGTCGTCGTCATGTCATGATATTAAAAGCAGCACATCTGTTAAAAAAAAAAAGTCAGGTTCATTTTCATTTGTGCAGTTGTAGCACCCTCTGGTAGCTAGTTTTTTTTTAGTGCAGTTTAATTTTCACAAGGCATGTTTTGGCCCTTCTATGTTTAAAATCCACATTAATGGTCAGATGAAGGGGAACGTAATATGCTTGTGAACAGAGTCGATATGTGGAGGAACTCAAATGTGTGCTTGCATTAGAAGGGGCCTCAATATATATATTTGTTTTTAATTTATTTTTTATTACTGTATTGTACAAAAGCATATTGTGTTTTTTTTTAGCGCAAGTTATTTTTTTTTAATTTTTTTTTACAATAATTAATATTGTGACATTTGTATCAACCTCCTCACAATATCGTGATAATTATCGTAACGTGACCTTCGTATCGTGATATCGTATTGTCATGTGAGGATATCATTACATCCCTACTAGATGTCAGAAGGTACTAGGGCTGCACGATATTGAAAAATCATCCGACATAGTTGCTCAATATAGCGATATCGATATTATTGCGATATTTAAGATGTACCTATGGAAATGCCATTTTTATGATCTAATGAAAGAATTACATTTTTCATGCAACAAAATAAGTAAACTCAATATCCATCCATCCATTTTCTTGACCGCTTATTCCTCACAAGGGTCGCGGGGGCTGCTGGCGCCTATCTCAGCTGGCTCTGGGCAGTAGGCGGGGGACACCCTGGACTGGTTGCCAACCAATCGCAGGGCACACAGAGACGAACAACCATCCACACTCACACGCACACCTAGGGACAATTCGGAGCACCCAATTAACCTGCCATGCATGTCTTTGGAATGTGGGAGGAGACCGGAGTACCCGGAGAAGACCCACGCGGGCACGGGGAGAACATGCAAACTCCACCCAGGAAGGTCCGAGCCTGGACTCGAACCGGAGACCTCAGAACTGGGAAGCGGACGTGCTAACCACTCGACTACCGTGCCGCCCTAAACTCAATATATTCTTAGTTATTTAATTGTAATTATATCTCCTTAAGTTCAGCTATTGGATGGTGGTGCACAATTTAGTTGGTCTAATTCAGATAAAAGCATAAAATTCCATATGAAACTTATTGCATGTCTTTGTGATATGCATATTGCATGGGCCAATATCACGATATTGATATTTTCTCGATATATTGTGCAGCCCTAATACACACACTTTTTTTTTTTAATTATTAAATAATCCAATCATCCAAATTAAACAACAAGGAAAATGTATGCAACAAAAGTTCAGGTCCAAGCGTAACAAAATCTTGCCTAAAGCTGTTCTTCCATCTGCTGACCTCCAGATGGCGATACCATATTTGCCAAATGTTACGTCGTCCACCAGTTAGACCGTTTCCTCCTGTGAAAAGTTAAGAAACGGCAAAAGATGCAGTTATACAAGAGCTTCCCTCTCGTGATCCAAATGTCATTTACTGTGAAATCAGGCTAACTTTTGTTTTGAATCAGGTTTTGGGGGGGCTCGTCTGCCTTCCAGCTGCTCTCCGCCACGTCGGCTTGCGCATGTTATGTAACCGTTTTCATCCCCAACACTTCCTCCCTCAGGGGCTTCTGTCTGCTCCATAAACAACAACAAAAAACAAAAAAAACAACTGTGAATCTGCACTCCCAACTTCGCATCATTAGCGCAGAGTTGTCTCCCATCATGCAGAGGGTAGCCCGAGCAAAACAAGAAAGTCATAATGGCCACGGGGCATTTTTTATATTTATTCTCTCAACTGTGGAAATGGAGCGCGGTAGGCATTTATTAACTCATTGACTGGCAGCCATTTTGAACGAAGGAACCCCATTCACTCCCGACTATTTTACTGGATTTGGACTGATTTTGCAAGGGTCACAGAATATTGTGTTCTACTGCTATAATACAAAATTAAAAAAAACAACAACAACAGCATGGAACCTACCAGAACAAAGATTAGAGTCTCTTCTTTTAACAGGAAAAAAGTATATTTCAATCTATGACCATTTTGCAGCAATTAGCATTAGAATATAGCTAAGTTTTGCCATTATTCTCAAACTTGTTGAAAACACTGGGGAAAAAGAGCTTGTTGCAACATAGCCCTGGCTGATCTCTAATACTCTGCTGCCACCTGCTGACCATTTTCGTTAATGACTACCATTTCTTTAAGCGACCTCTTCAGGTCAGAAACTGCGTCAAAGCCTTCTGCATGCTCTAGCATTAAAAAACAAAAAACAAAGCGTATAAATATGCTTATGGGAGTGAAGGACAAAGTATTTAAAAATGTATTTATACGTTTTTGGGTTTGAAATAGTTAAAGAGTTGCCGTTTTGGGCCTGAATGACATTTGCCTGGCTCCGAACAGATGTGTTTTGAATTGAATTTGTGAATAAAATCAACATTTGAAATGCCAATGTTTTTGCCTTCCAATTTGAGCGTGAATTAGAAAAGTTCATACTCTTATCTAGGAGTGTGACAATATATAAATATCGTGGTAAATCATGATACTTTGCCTCCCGATAGATTATCGATACGCCGATGTAAGTTTCGCAAGAGCCTAATGAATTGGGCTGTGAGTATTAACCCTTCTGGTATCCTGCGGAAACAACAAATGGTAGCATTTCACTATCCATTTTGGCACCAATAGACAAAAAATGTTTTAAAATGAAACAGCTTTTGAAACACTGAGCATATCCCGGGTCAAATTGACCCAATATTTATCTATTTTTTGCTATGAAACCTCACATCAACACACTATGAAATGTTTGTTTGATGTGCAATGAAAACTGTTAATAATAAGCTATAAACCATGTTTATTGGGTTGATTTTGAAATGTTAAACATTCTGGGTCAAATTGACCCATTTTAGGAGTGAAAAAGTGTCATTGTGATTATGAAACGTCTCCTCGACAGACGATTAAAATTGGTTCAGTTTGACACATTTTCAATTGTTTTATCTGAATGCTTTTGGAACAGAAATAAACATAGCCCGGGTCAAACTGACCCGTTTGACAAATATTAGTATGTCATGACGAACCTTTGTTCAAAGTGGTTCATTTCAAATATTTGCAATGAAAGCAGTTAGTAACGTTTATTAATGTGTTTTCATCATTAAACATTTGGGTCAAATTGACCCGACATGATTGGCTTATTACTGATTATTGCTGTTACTGAGAAAACCGTTGAATGAGGGTCAATTGCCTATGCAAGTATGCAGTACAATTAAATGTCCGTCTCCGTTTTGTAGGACTTTTTTTCCCCAGCAACACCTCCACCAGCCGCAGTGACCATGAACTACCTTCGCCGGCGCCTGTCAGACAGCAGCTTCGTGGCCAACCTCCCCAACGGCTACATGATGGACCTGCAGAGGCCGACCCCGCCGGGATCCTCCACCTCCTCGCCGGCCTCGCCGGCCACCGAGCGGCGACAGCCCCCGAGCATCCCACCGGCCCCGACCACGACTCAGGGCTCGGCCCCGAGCATCCCGGCTGCCGGCACGGGCGGCTTCCTCAGCTCCTTCTCCAGTGTGGTGAAGAGCGCCCAGATGGCGCAGAATGTTGCCGCCGCTGCACACGCCAAGACGGCGGCGGCTGCGGCGGCGGCGACTTCCGAGGGAGCCCCACTGACGGGCAGCTGTCAGCCTCCCAAGCCTGTTGCCCGCAAACCCAAGATCCTGCTCGTTGTCGATGATCAACACACTGACTGGTGAGTGCTTAATTATGTGACCGCTGCGCAGCAAAGCAGTAGCGGAGCTACCGCTTGTGAAGCAGAGCAGCCACATATCCAAAAAAACGGCGGTTAT
The DNA here is from genome assembly GCF_051991245.1 of Festucalex cinctus. NCBI lineage: Eukaryota > Metazoa > Chordata > Actinopteri > Syngnathiformes > Syngnathidae > Festucalex > Festucalex cinctus. The sequence continues at coordinate 5,052,924 of NC_135426.1, read as the reverse complement.
TATTTTTCTTTATTTACCGGAATTTTTCAGACAAAATGCGTCCCGAACTGTTGAACGTACCGGCGCAAATGAGGTATCAAAAGACGCGGCTCGATCTGACTCGGCGAGGAATTTTTTTTTTTCCGGAATTCCGAGTTACCATGGCGACGCAATTCCCACAAAAAAAACAGCCAAAAAGTCCTCTAGCAATAAACGGAGAAGTTGGGGGGATCCACAACAGGAAGTGAGTTGATTTCAACAGGAAGTTACCTGGAAGTGACCTGTTTTCAACAGGAAGTGACCCGGAACAGACCTGGTTTCAACAGGAAGTGACTCAGAAGTGACCTGATTTCAACAGGAAGTGGCCTGATTTCAACAGGAAGTGACCCGGACGTAGCTTAAAATAAACAGGAAGTGTACTGAATTCAACAGGAAGTACCCTAATTTCAACATGATTTGGCAAACTGTTCATTGCATGCGGCTTTCCACCTTGCAAAGAGTCAGCAGTCACATCCAAAATTTCCGTGGAAATCTTTCTAGTATTAAAAATAGGGCTGCTAGTTAAAGTAAAGTAAAGGCTATTGGAATGGAAGTTGATTGAATTTACACTGCGTCTTGAACCTCTTATCGTCAAAAAATATCACAAGTGCTTCATTTCCCCATCCCTACATGTATCCAAAGGTAACCAACATTATACTATACAACCATTGACGCACCTGTCAGTACAATTCAACAGTCTTTCTTTCATGATACCAGACTCATAAAACAAAATTTTAAATGTACATTTTTCTAGTTTGGTTCTACTTACAGAGCCCGCATTCAAATTGTTTTTTGTTGAAAATTTCGAATATTGAATACAAATATTGCTTTTGCACCATCTTGGTGCCAAACAACTATACTGAATTGAGGTGAGGCTTCATTTAGTCAGGCCATAGCCATGTCTAATAGGAAAAAAATGTTTTTTGCCACCAATTTGTGGCATTTATAGGCAATTGACCTTTGGCAAAAGTACCCCCCCCCCTTCTTTTGACGCTTCCGGCTCTGACATCCTTCTGTACACTTACTTTTTGTAAATGAACATACCAGAGAAGGTCAGCGAGTGTTTTAGGAGCAATACAAGCGTGATATCTTCCAGATAGAGGCAAAAGTGGAAGGATATATTCTAGGGGTGTGAATTGCCTAGTACCTGACGATTCGATTCGTATCACGATTCACAGGTCACGATTCGATTCGATACCGATTAATCCCGATACGAATTTATAAGTCCATTGTTGCGATTTTTTTTCATTCAAATTTAGAAAATACTCATCAGTAAGCTTGTAGAGTGTAAGATTTATATGAAAATGTATTATTTATTTATCTGAAATTTCAGTCTTATAGAGGTTGTAATCTGTTTCATGTTTGAACAGCATTAAAATAAAATATTAAGGCTTAATGTTCCGTTCATATAACATTCTTCCATGCTCAAGGTGTGAATCCTAACCCGAAGTCAGACGTTTTGTTGAATATTTTTCCATTAAAAATGGAAGTTTAAAAATCGATTCACACACACAAAAAAAAAAAAAAAAAAAAAAAAGGCAATGATGATAAGACGTTGAATCGGTAAGACTACCGAATGAACAATTCTGAGCTCTTTAAAAAAAAAAAAAAAAAAAAAAAATATATTGAAACGATTCGAGAATCGCGCGATGTAGTATATCGATTTTTTTTAACACCCTTAATATATTCAGATATTTATAATATAACTATAAATCCGTTGGTCTGTCTGTCTGCTTGTCTATTGCTCTAAAGTGGTAAACTAATTTATAACAGTGGTTGCAATGCGGGGCCTAAACTGCCACATTTTTCCTTTTAATAAGCTATTAAATGAAGGCTGACAATTGGATGGGGAGGTGTTATACCACCATTCTGTGCACTTCAGGCTGGAAAATGGGTCAAGCAGGGCTTTTCCTCTTAATCGTCTTGCATTTATACATTTCTCTATGTTAGGGTAGTGTAGTGGTTTGATAGAAATATAGGAAGGTGACACTATTACGACAGCTTCTCAGGTGTTTGTTTAATGTCCCTTTTATTTGAGTTTGGTAACAAAATGTGACACAAGTATCATGAAAAGGCTTCAATGGAATTAGATATCACCTCTCAAGATGTGCAGCAGTTGGTTTTATCACAGAAGTCTGACTACCAAATCAATAAAGCGCTCTTCCTTTTTCCTGAACTGTGATGTTTATAGCTTGACATCAACAGGGAGCCTCAACCTCTGCTGACTTGATGTGTAACTCGCTATTTCCAGCCCTTTTTTGAGTTCCATCATCGGCAGGGATCATTACGCAGCGTCGCTAAAGGCGCTGCGGGGATGAAGGCCAGGTTTAAAAATGATCCCTAAATGAATCTACCCCGCTGACAGCCCTATGATGAACATGGCGGGATTGCTCGCCGTTCTTCCCACAAGGAAGGAAGACCATCTTCTTTACTTTCAGCCGCATGGTTTGATATCCCCCGCCGGGCTCTGAGCCTCTTCACACCTCGCTGTTTCTGAAAGGACTCGACAGAAGGATCATCGCCATCCCCGGAGCATGTCAGTGAGCGTCAGTCTTTCTTCGGAGACACGCTCACCTCAACAAGAACAAAATTCAGTCCTGTAACCACATTTTGTCAAATCCATAGCTCATTAATAATCAAGTGTTAATAACCGAGAGCATTAAATGATACAAAATGTTGATGACGAGGTATTAAAGTATACCCAACCACTAATGAATTGATTGAGGTGTGTCTTTAATGGGATACTTGACACATTGAGCCATTTTCAGCAGTAAAAAGTTCATATTTTGTCAATAATTGATGTGGTAACCATTATTTTTCATGTACAATTAAAACCTTTAAAAAGTAATTTTTCAACTTGCTATCGACTGATGATGACATCACCTGTGCTGAGGAAGTTGGTAACGACCAATCATGGCTCAGTTTACTGACCAATCCCAGAAAACAGGTGATTGGCTGTTCCCTACTTCCTCAGCACAGGTGATGTCATCATCAGTCGACAGCAAGTAGAAAAAAAAAAAAAAAAAACTTTTTAAAGGTATTAATTGCACATGGAAAAATGAAGTTATCAAATTCATTCTGGGCAAAATATGAACTTTTACTGCTGAAAATTGTTCAATGAGTCAAGTATTTCTTTAAATTGTCCATAGGTGTGAGTGTGCCTTGTTTTTTTGTGCCCTCTGATTGGCTCGTGAGCACACTACATTTTTTAGAACTCAAAGGCGAGCTGAGCCTCAACATGACCACTTGGTGGCGCTGTTGTTCATCTAAAAATGACGATGGTCATTGTGTTGTAGTGAAAATCTTCGGCCAGCAGATGGTAGTGTAGTCTTGCAACTTTGTTTTGCACATATCTTTTCATTGGAGCCATGGCTTGACTTGATTCAACGGAAGAAACTAAGAAAATTTAAAAAAAAAAAGACTTGAGGGGTTTACAGTTTCAATTCAGGACCCTTGGTGAAACCCACATTGCCCAAATACTAGACAAATAAGTCATACTTTCCAGTATTCTGAAGTCAATAACTGTCTGGTAGGCAGTTGCAGCAGGATGCTTCGACATTGTGTCTCGAGTCATAAAATAAAATAAAATAAAATAAAATAAAAAATAAAAAAAAGAGAGGACGAATATTTGCCTGTCGCTTTGCTTTGGCAATGCTTCCTTGTTGTGATGATGATGTTGGCTTTTACTGCCACACTTTAAGGACCAAGTATCAATGAATTTTTTTCTCAAATACACACAAGAAAAAAAATCTATATCTACTCAGATATTAAAAATCATATAAAACAAAAAATATAACCTATACATGCTTGGAAAAAAAGGAGTAGGAAGAAGTGTACACTTTTTTTAAAATTAAATAAAATCTACAAAACTAACTATAACTATAGCAAAAATGTCCTTCAATTTAGTCTTTGGTAATTTAATGCAGGAGGCATAATTTTAAATTTATATTAACTACCAGATTAAGGATGTTTGAAAGTGTATCACACAGAAGTGATGTCATCTAGCAGCAGCCAATTAAAAAAAAAAAAAAAGCACTTTCAGATGGTGTCACGCCCATGGTATTTTTTTTTAAAGGGATAGTTTACATATTTAGCCATGTTTGGCAGTCAAACGTTAATATTTTGTCTATAATAAATTTGCTGTTTTCATCATTTTTCATGTACAATTTGTAGTACCTTTTTAAAAACACATTTTGCAACTTGCAGTCAACTGAGTTCCACACTGGATGAACTCCTCCTGGGTGCCTTTCCTCACAGGGTTCTTCTGTGCCCCGCCATGTTGTGGTTTGCGTGTGTGTCTGTGGTTACGATCATGGGGATATGGGGGGGAGGGATGGCTTTTTCTATTTATTGTATTATGGATGTTTTATTTGTTCAGCACTTTGAGTTGCATTTGAATGTATGAAAGGTGATATATAAATAAGTTTGATTTGTTTGATTTGATTTGAAAATGACATCACAATGTGCTCAGGGCTCAGGTAACCAATCACAGCTCAGCTTGTGAATGTCACATGACCAAACCGAGCAAACCTAACAGGTGAGCTGTGATTGGTCGTTACCTGAGCACTGAGCACGTGATGTCATTTTCAGTCGACAAATGGCAAAACTTTTTTTTTTTTAAGTATTAATTGTTCGTGAAAAATAATGAAAGTATCAAATTAATGAGACAAAAATTAACTTTTTATTGCTATAATGGGGCTAAATAAGTGAAGTATCCCTTTAAATATTGCACACAAGTAATACACTTTTTTTAAACTCAAACTAATACTAAAACTAAACTAAAAGTAAGCATTTATTAAATAACTAAAACTAATAAAAACTATCCTAAACCACCTTGAAAACGAATTAAAAATAACTAAATTTAAAAAAGAAAAATGTAAAAACTATAACAGTTGAGTACTGGAAGGCACGGTGAACATTCATCGCTCTCTGTCCTCATGACTGAATTTCCCTCGTGGGCATTCCAGCCGAGTGTCAGGGGTCTCTGGGGAAACGCTTCTCCATCCTGAAAAGATTGGCCTCCAGCAAATGACTGCCGCACAAAAGCAAAGTCTCAAAGAGCATCGCCGACACCGACGTCAATCCCTTCTTTTTCTTCTTCTCCTTTTGCCCCGACGTCTCTCCTGCACTTGCTATCCGTCTCTCCTCGGACAAGACGCAAAATGCTCCGCCAAGTAGCTGTCCCCGTGTTTGCACTGTGCTTTGAATAATACGAGGGGGCAGATAGGTCGCTTAGTTTGGACTTTCTCTGGAAATGCTTTTCACCGCTTGGTTGTAATTCGGTGGTGTGAACGTCACGCTAATCAACTAAACAGCACCAAATCAAAGAATGTTTTGGAAAACGTACTGTGTAACGTAAGACCTGGATTATGTGACAATTCTAAATTTTTACAGAAACAAACAAGAGATGGAAGAACCTTTTCAATTTTTGGTTGGTTGGATGAAACTTGCAGACATGCATGTTACCGCCATCTACAGGGCTGGAGTGGAGTTGTAGCAACTCCAGTCAACCAATTATTATTTTTTTTAAATATGTCATTATTGTTTGGCTTAATCATTTAATCAGGCAGGGCAGGAAATGTCCCATTCATTTTTGGTCATGGTGCTGCATAGTTTTTTTTTTGTTTTTTTTGGAGTTGGATAGATGGATGGATGATTGTTCGGTCTGTTGTTGGGAATGTACCTCACATGCGTTATTTTAATAATGCTAAATTCATTTTTAGCCGATCAATTGATTGGATATTCAAATCTGCAAATATTCAATTTACATCATGAATGGAATGAATATAGTAGACAGGCTACATAGGTTTGGACTCCCCGTCTTTTCTTCAAGTAGTCTTTCAACACTTTTTCTCTGCAAACAAAATACTGCCAATTGTTGACGACTGCGATCTTTATTGAACTTGACATGTACACGAACTTCTCCACCAAAAGTATTCTCCTGGTGCAAATAAAACACAGTGAAGTTGACATAGCGGGCGTGGGCACGAGGGAGAAGGAAATTCCGGGCCTCTGCCCTGAGCTCCATGTTTACATGTGAACACGAGCAAAAAAACGAGCGCCTCATTGAATTAGCTCCGTGGCTCCGAGTGACGACACATTTAACAAGCTTTTGCAACGCATTCCAGCTTTTTATTTTTATTTATTTTTTATTTTATTATTATTATTTTATTATTATTATTATTATTGTTATTATTTTAAGTCAGTGGGCCTCTGGGATGGAATAGTGTTAATTTTATCCAGCATTTTTAAATTTAGTCTTCGTCATGTTTCAATCACGCTTGTTGTTTTTTTGTTATAGTTTGTCCACCCCATCCCGTTTTTATTTAGTCTATTTTTAGTTGACTATAAATCTATAATTTTAGTCTTTATTTTATTACAAGAAAACATCTTTTTACGGAATTAACACTAGTGTCGACTGCGGAGGATGAAGGAGAATGAACGATGTAGAGAAACGTACGGGCAAAAGCGCGTTTTGGTGTGAACAGGCCGAGAGGCAAATCCCAAATAGCTCGTCCCAGTGACCGAAAGCCTCCCAACATGTAGCTGAGATCCCGGGCGATATACGTATGGCTGTATAGCCCGAAGCCTTTGACAGATTGTTGGCAGTCCCCTGCCGGCTGCAAGGGGTTAGAGTTCAACGCGGAGGACTTGGGGACACAACGCGGCCGAAATGCAGAACTGTTTGAAATGGGCTAAAAAATGCACATTTGATTTTTTTTATGTCATAATCTTTTTTCCCATTCCCACTCAATTCCTTCTACATACTAATCAACAATCCAAAAAGTTGCCCCCCATAAACTAAGGCCCGATCGATTAATCGGCCACCGATTATAATCGGCCGATTATTGGCCTTCAAACATCGGCCAATTGGGCCAAATGGCCGATTATTTCCCCTTTAAAAGTTATCGGAAAACAATGACGTTTCCGACGCTGTGAAGGTACCTTGAATGCGATTTTGCTTGCGTAGCATTAGCAACTAGCAATTGTGTAGCGTATGTTATTCTGTTGTCCCTCAGCATCCTTTAAGCTGTTTAATGACACCGCAGTTGGAGTTAACTGTAAAACTAAACACTCAATGCTAAGAATTACATCCACTGTACATTTAAATACAAAACATGCTTCGCTAGCCTAGCGCTAACAGGAAGTTAGCAAATGCTAACAGGAAGTTAGTATCGACTTTGGTAGTGTTTTTTTCCCCTTCAAATAACGAATATTCACACACTTATGGGAACACGTATAAACAGATGAGATAACACTACACAAAGGCACAAATTCTTCCCAATGTGTGAAAAACAAGTTATTTGAATAGAATTCAGTCGCAACTTTCTTCTGTACTCACTTTATGAGTGCAAGCCGTGGATGCATGGCACCACACTGCCCCCAAGAGGCCTAAATGCACAGGAACAATCAAGTCAAGCGCCTTCAAACAGCCTTAGCTGTCAGTACTTGCATTATATATATATATATATTTATATATATATATATATATATATATATATATATAAATTATTATTAAGTATCGGCATCAAACACCTTCAATGATGATTAAAACATGAGTTTGCCAGCGAATTGTGTTTACTGGAAGCCTCATCCCCCTTCATGTTCTGCACTCATGGAAAATATGAGCTTGCGAGGTCTTTTGGAAGGTCTGTTTAAACCTTCAAAATCAACAGAAAGTCTATTTTAGGCTTGTTATGATGAGTCATGGTCCCGATTTGTCCGGGTTAGTACCTGAGGCAACCGTTTATGCAATCATGTTTTACTGTCCAACTAAAGCGCTTGTGATCGTAACCGACCGGTTGTTTTGTTGGTCTGAAGGTGTGTTTCCCTTTTGCAGGGCCAAATACTTCAGAGGCAAGAAGCTGAATGGGGAGTATGAGATCCGCGTGGAACAGGTACATACAGTATTTATGTATGAAACGGTCATGTCTGTTATGTTATATACAGTAAGGGTGGGAATCTCTGACATGAGGCCGATTCGATATGTATCTCGATACACAGGTTGCGATTCGATTGAAAAACGATTATCTTTCAGAACAGAACGGTTCGATACGGTTTGATTAAGTTTGGGAACGATACGATTTTCGATTCGATACGATTCATTTCAATATTCAAAACTTAGTGACATTTGTTGCTTGTAAACATTAATCTTAAAGCACCACAAATGTTTACAGTATCTACAAATGTGTTAAAAAAACAACAAAAATGTCTTCTATATTTTTATATATTGAATCAATTATTTAAATAGGCCGCAACAAAGGGCTGGGCGATATGACTGAAAAATGTATCAGTTTAAATATGTATTAGTCTATTGACAGTTATAATTGTTTGTTTGTTTTTCTTTTTTTATTCAAAATAAGGATCAGGAAAACAAAAGGCTGATAATTCAATTTGAAATATAAATATTTAACCTTTAAAAAGACACCAACACAATTAAACAGAATATGTGCACAGTGTGAAGTATTTCAGAAACGTAAATTTAAGACATGAAATAAAACTACCGTCCAGCCAAAAGAAATATGAAGCCACCTTATGGAACAATAAATCTATCAAACACATTTTAACCACGTAATATATCAAAAAATATTTCCAAAAGTGCCCTTCCCTTTTTATCAACAATTTTTGTTTTTAACAATTTTTGTTTTTCTTTTGCCATCACATTCATTTTTGGTTAATGTATGACATCTTTTTTCTTTTTTTTAATCTGAGACACGATGATGACCACAGAATCACTACTGTTCATGTTTTTGTTTTTGTTTTTTTGGGGCTGTCGTTCATTTTGAGTTTCATGACGTCATTGCGGGCAGGTCTCAGTTCTCCTATCTGCTGCTCATACTAGTTGTGTACATTTACAGGGAGCCACAAACTGAGAAATGAGATACTTGCAGTGTGCTTTCAGCTTAGCTGGTGTGTTGGCTGTGGGACATACCTGTGTAGTTTGAATCCATGCATTGGATCGTCACGGGAGTTATTCTTTTGGGTCGCGCGTAGTACCAGTTCTTTTGGCTCGCGCGCAGTACCAATGCCGGGACATACAAGTGCACCGAGAGGACTCGATAGCCATGGGAAATACCGAGATGTATGGCACTGGCTTCTGCTACTGTCTTCAGTTGATGTTGTCACTCGTTGTGCGCGACTGCGCGTGCGTGCCGTGTCGCGAGCCCGGCGTTGACGGTGTGCCAAAAAAAAAAAAAAAAAAGGGTGCGTAACGTCTTTGCATTATATTTACAACATCCGGGGAATGAAGCGTTACTTTGCTAGCTCTCTGTAAACACGGAAGTAGCTTGAATAGTGCTGCTATTGAAACGTAAACAAAACAAGTCGAGCACGGCGCAGAACTCTTGCTATTGTTATGAAAACCATAAAGTCTCACTGGCAACCGATTCACGGCCACGCGATATCCGGTCCACAGCTTTACAAGCAATGTATCTAAGGATTCCCGGCGGATTTTGTATCGGTTGACAAGTCTGCTACCGATACGGCCGTTTAGCTCCCCTTGACGAACGATGGTTCGGTCGAATCGTTTTTTTGTCCCACCCCTAATATACAGACATCATATACAAATAGTTCGACACCCCGAAAGACTGAAATGGATGCCTTGATATACGAGTGACACGTCTTACAAGTCACAAACTTGAGATACGAGCACTGTAAAGGTGGCAGTGACAACTCACGTCACTTCATTCCGTTTCTGAGTTACAATTAGTACAAGTTAAAAAATATATATTTACATATGTATTTTAAGAAAATAGTTCTATTTATTACAGCTTGGAAAAAAGTCATTATACCGATAACTTTTTTTTTTTTTTTTTGTACAAAAATACTATTTTCAAGACCGCTGTGGTTGATATGGGAATAGTATTATTTTCTCATTTTTCTGAATCTTATAGGTAAGTAAATTAAGTAATTTTTTTTTGTTCTGTTGGCAGATAATTTTGCTTATTTGAAGTAATAATTTTCTTATTTTACTATCTTTTTTTTCTACAGTCCTTTTGCGGTCTAAAATATTGTAAAATTGTATTAATTACTAAAATAATAATAATTGAAATTAATAAAAATATTATATATAATATTTTTTGATCTTCCATCTTCAGACTTATTTCCAACAGGCAGCCGGTATGAGTTATACAAATGTGCAAATAATGTGCACAGATGCGTCTAGACGTAACATATTATTTTACAGATAAACGTCTACTTTACCTCCAATAAGCGTTTGGTTATACATCTGCAAGTCGTTGTTGAGACTGTGCTACCCTTTGAAATGGAGTGTTGGCTTTTTATGGGCAAAAAAAAGGGAGCACATACGAGAGTTTTACAGCCTGTTTGCTCAACTCTCGACTGTTGTGGTCACGTCGGCCTCTTTTGGTGCTCAATTGGCATCGCCGTGAAATGGGAGAGATTTTTTTTTTTCCTGGTCCCGGGCTGTCAGCGCTATTGAGTATTTATAAAAATGTTAATTAGGCCCCTTAAGTCCATGACTGAGGGGGGATCAGAATGGTGTTGCGCCATGCAAGCATCCCCCCCTCGTCCCCGGCCCCCCAAAAGCTCGAGGTGACCTAGTTAGATCTTTTTGGACCCACTTGTGTTTCCCACAAGCCCTCCAAGTCGACGTTAACAAGTCGGCTGGCTTTGTTCCGATGCCTGTGCACCCCCCAACGAAAATGTTAAGGTCGACGGGAATCCAAACCCCCCAATCACTGAGTGAAGACTTGATGAAGCATTTCCTTATTTTTATCCCCTTTGGTGCTACTGCCATCTAAGTTACTATGCATGGCAGTCTGTCTATCGGTCTGTCCTATGTACTTGACCCACTTTTTAAGATGAATTGGACAGACCCCTGATAACCACTGGGCATCCCCCAAACAGATGTTGCTTGTGGGTTCTCAACTGACTAATAATATTGGAGGCTCCATGCAAATAAGTGATGCTGGCCGCCATACTGCTCAAATGGCAAACATTTTCTCATTCGCGCTACGTAACGGACAACGGTGACACACGTTTACTCAACTTTATTTATAAAGCACTTTAAAACAAGCATTGCTGTCAAGGTTCGGTGTGGAGAGATGGTGGACCCAAGTGCAGGGAGGCAAACAAGGCGTGGCAGGGGTGTTCTTAAATAAGTTTTAATTTAACTCAAAACAAAGTGCAACATAAAATACAAAGTACAAAACAAAGCAGGGAATACAATTACTAAACACAAAAGGCAGGACTCAGAAGCACGGGAAACAGGGCAAGAATGAGGACACAAAAAACCGGCAACATGATAGGTAGAAGACAATGACAATGAACCAACAAGAACTGAACAGAAAACAGGTGACTGAATACACACAGACTAATTGACAAAGACGAGACACAGCTGGGCAAGACAAGTGGCAGGGGAAGCTGATTGGTAGATACACTGGGAAGCGAAGACACACGCAGGTGGACAAGGTTAACAATAACGAGACCAGGGGAGACAAACCAGAAAGCACAAACAGAAACATGACAAACTCAAAACGCCAACAAAAGCAACAAAAACCCAAACCATAACAATTGCTGTATACAAAGTGCTGTGCATGAAACGGAAATCGGCCATGCAGTAAAAAATAAGATAAGAAAAACAAGAACACAGCGAACATTTTAAATGAGTATGCATTTATGCAAGTATTTTTTTGTGTACAAGTAAATAGTTTCCATCAGTAAATTAATAAGAAGTAGGCGAGTGAATAAATAAATAAATACATAGATAAATAAAAAAAATCTATATATATATATATTAGGGCTACGCGATATTGGAAAATCATGCGATATGCGATAAGGTTGCTGAATATAGCGATATTGCGATGTTTAACGTGTATCTTAAAAAATGGCATTTTTATTATCTAATAAAAGAATTACATTTTTTCAGGCAGCAAAATAAGCAAACTCAATATAGTCTTAATTAATTGTAATTACTGCTCGATAATGGTTAACCATTGTATGATGGTGCAAATTTTAGTTAGTGGCTGACTGGTCAAATTCAGATAAAAGCATAAAATTCCAAATGTAACTTATTACATGTCTTTGCGATATGCATATTGCAGGAGCCAATATTGCGATATTGATATTTTTTTGATATATGATAATAGATCATTTGCTTTTGTGTATTAAATACAAATGAATTAAAGCTGTTCCAGCACGCAAAAACCACCACACTTTTGCTTTAAAAAACAAACAAAAAACATTTCCCTTCAAATAAATGGCTTACAGTTCATTTATTTTCCAAATGTAACTTCCTCTGACTTAATAACTTATCTCACTCTACTTATCTCTGACTTGGCACCACAATCCTGCCAAGTAAAAAAGTACGATATATATATATATATATATATATATATATATATATATATATATATATATATATATATATATATATATATATATATATATATATATATATATATATATATATATATCTGCAAATAGGTGATGCTGTGAACTGATGACATTCTGGCAAAAAAAAAAAAGAAAGTTGATTTAATTTAATCTTTCAATGGTTCTTCTATTAATCTTTTCCTCCTGACCATCAGGCCAAAAAGTTAATTCAGACTCCACGCAGGTCACAGTGGAGAAGGATTAACCCTGGAGGCAGTTGTCCTGTGTATCACTTGCTTGTTTTCCTTTCCCAGAGTGTTTGAATGCGTTGCCATGACGTTGTGAAAAGGTCCCCATCCCCCATCCCAGCCCATCGTACAAGCTCTTTGGGCCCCGGTGCCAGCCGCTTCGTCCATCAATGTAGCTGCATTCACTCGCCCACATATGATGTTTATGTGGCTCTTGACAATATTTTTGCCCACTAGCATTAATTTCATCAACGAAAACTAAACCAAAAATAATTTCGTCAACGCACATTTTTCACCGGACTAAAATTATATTAAAATTAGTGCTGTCAAAGTTAAAGCGTTAACTAATGAATTAATCACAAAAAAATATCACATTAATCATTGTATTTCCACAGATTAATCACACTATTAATTTTGACCGCAGATTATCCTTTTTAGCCGACAGCAGATGGTTACATTAAAGGTAGCTGTTGGAGTTTGAGCAATAAACATAACTACATGCATTAAAGTAAAACATTTAATAAATGTTTACATATGCCGTAGGTCATTTTTTTCCCATTTTAAATTATGCAAATAATTAATTGATTAGAAAAAGCAGGATGAGCGTGTGCAGTGAATATACATTTTTGAAGGCATCCTCGTAACATTAAATGTTGAAAAAATTAACACATAACAGGTGCGCTTCAAATTTAGCTGGAAAAATATGCTGGGAAAAAGCATTATTAAGTCACTGATTAATCATGATTAATCAAAATTCTAAGATGTGATTAATTTGATTAAAATTTAATCGTTTGACAGCTCTAATTAAAATCCTCATTAACAAACAACTGGGACTAAATCATTGTGCATTTTTGTCGACTAATGAAGACGAGACGAAAATGTACTTCACTTAATAAAATCTTATAAAACCCTAAAAAAAACAAAACAAAAAAAAACCTCAAATGAGCTACATTCGCATGCATCTGTCACTCAGTGAGATACGGGGAACATTTAATTTATCGATCTATTTAAATTTCCACTTTATAAAAAATAGGAACTCCCTACACTTTTTATAAAAATAAATAAATAAATAAATCAAGAAATCAAGAAATTATGTTGAATTTTTTAAAAATTGTATTTACCGTAGAAGTCTTTAGGGATCTATTTACTTGCTTTTTAATTTTTATTTTATTTTTTTATTTAGCTTAACACATGCTAATGACCCTGGAAGCGCTACAATTGTGTGTTTTTTTTTAAACAAATATGTCAGAGTTTAAAAGATTTATTTTTTTTGTTAATCTGCAAATGATTATCGGCTTGAATTATTGGTTGTCAGCCTCCTTGACTACTAATAATCTGGATCTGTATCGGCCTTGAAAAAAAACATATCGGTCTATCATAATGTTTTCCAATAAAACAAGATTGGAACACTTAAGGTATATGATACCTGTAATGAAGAAAAAACAAACAATCGGTATTGGCAGAAATTGGGATCGGCAGGTCAGATTTTTTAAAAGATCGGGATCGGCTGGAAAATTGTGGTTGCTGCACCCCGACTTGTTGATATGCTGTCATTGTGTGTCAAGTTCTTTTCCATCAAAAATATTGTATGTAAACCAATTTTAGATCCAAAATGTTCAACATTATCTGTTGACAAAAAAATATATACAGGGGTAAAATGATTGTCCTGACTAAAACTAGACTAAAACGTTGGCAGTTTTTGTTGGCTAAAATTAGACGAATAAAATTGTTTGCTTGGAATAAAATAAAGACTTAAATAGACTAAATAAAAATGGATTGGGGTGAACTAACTGTCATAAAAACAAGCGCGACTGAACTAAAACTGAGACTAAATTTCAAAATGGCGGATAAAATTAACACGATTGCCCACACTGTTTGATGGGGATTTGCTTTTTTTTTTTTGCATGCAGGATCGTGTCTGTGCGTTTGATGACACACGCATGATCCTTTTCTGAGGTGGGCATCAAAAGAAAGCGACTAGTGCAACATGTCCTTGAGACAAATTGAGCGTGACCGACGCGTCATTGTCCCCGCCAAGAAGACGACCCCCCCACCCCCTTTTTGCTCTTCCGCTTGCGAGTGAAACGCATTTCAATGAAAGTGTGGGTGTCATTTCGCTTGCACTTTTATGTCATTGGCACATTGCTTTTCACAAATGACTCACATCCGCATGCCGTCAGAAAACGCTGTTGAGGATTTTTTTTTTAAAATATAGTGATGAAAGCCCACATAAAAGCCCGTCAAAGCAGGCCTAACGCCTCAAACAATGGTCGCCATATGAGAACGTGCAGATAGGCATGGACTTTCACTTGCTGTGCATTATTTGCTGATTGAGTTGGATTTGCATCCATTGCCATGTTTGTTTACATATGCTTATCGACTCGAGACACGGCGAGTACTACTAAACTCAGTTTTACTCTCACAGAATTTTAAATAACCGTAAGAAGCATTTTAACTTATTTGCTCCCCAAAACATAGAAAAACGTTTTTATTTTAAATATTGTCATCATCCCAAAAACATATTTATATGTTTGTTTGATTTTGTTTTTCTTTTTCTTTTTATTTTTTTATGCTAGAGCATATAGAAGGTTTTGATGCAGCCTATGACCCGAAGAAGTGGCTTAAAGCAATGGTAGTTATTAGAAAAAACGGCCAGTGGGTGGCAGCAGAGTATAAGATATCAATAAGAGCCATGTTGCAGCAAGTTCCTTTCCCCAGCGTTTTAAACAAATTTGTAAATATTGATGAAACTTGGCTATATTTTAATGCTAATTGCTGCAAAACAGAAATGGATACAATTATACTTACAAAGAAGATGCTTTAATATTTCTTTTGGTAGGTTCCATGTTTTTATAGCAATAGAACACAATATTGTGTGGGCCTGTTTAATTATTTTTCCAAAATCGTTCAGCCCTAATCAAATAGCAAATATTTATTGTCTACTATGTTTTTTGGTTGTTGGCACGGTTATTTTAATTAACTAAAACTAACGAAAAAAAAAAAAAAACAATTTCGTAAACAAAATAAAATAAAAACAAATGCTTTAAAAAAAAAAAAAAAGAAAGAAAACTAACTGTTACGGTATGGAGAATAGAAGACCCAGGTGCGTGGAGGCAGAGGTGCAATACAAAAAAAAAAAAAAAAAAAGATTTAATTAAACAAAAACAAGGATCTGGCTAACAAACAAATATATCCAACAAAAACAACAATGCAAAACATGGGGGGGGGGATTCCTAGGCAAAAACAGGCAGCATGACGGCAGGAGAACACAATAAATCCAGTGGGGAAACTAAATACACATACACTAATTAACACAATTAGACACAGCTGGCAGAGGATGCTGATTGGTTGACACATGAGGAAGGGCAGGCAAACAGGTGGACAAGACTAGGGACGCACACAAGGAAAACAAAAACACAGATCATGGCTAAAACTTAAAGAAACATGAGGATAAAGACAAAACCCAAACTAAACCTGAACCGCGACAAAAGTAAAATACAAAAACCTAACCAAAACCCAACCCAAACCATGACAGAAACTACATTTTATGTTTACAACACTAACTCAGACTAACTATAATGATAGCAAATACAGTATGTCCTTCATATGTCATTTGGTAATTTAATTTATGAGCCTTTGGAGATAATTGTAAATGTGATCTTTAAGTAGATTCATTTTTTATATTAACCGGAATAAGGACTTTTGAAAGTGTGTCAAACAGAAGTGATGTCATTTAGCAGCAGCCAATAGAAAAGCACCTTCGCATGACGTCATTCCCATGGTGTTTTTTTTTTTTTTTTTTTTTAATATTACGCACAAGTAATAAATAAAACTAAAACTAATACTGAAACTAAAACTAAACTAAAACTAAGCATTTATTAAAGAACTACAACAAATAAAAACTAATAGAACCACCCTGAAAACTAATTAAAATGAACTAAATTTAAAAAAACAAAACACTAACACTAACTAAAATGAAAAATTCCAAAAACTATAATAACCCTGGTTGTTGGTTGATTAATTTAATATAATATACACATTGCATATCACATATTTCTACTATGCTTCGGATCAACTCCTCAACCTTCAAACACCACAAAGTTAATTTGACATGTTTGGTGGAGCGTGGTCTCAGATGACTGTTCCAACAAGTGTTGCATGATTGTGTCAACGTTTTTGTTTGAAGTCTTTCTCTCATAATTGAAGCCAAAGTCTAAAAGTCTTTCTCAGGAGTCTGCGAGGTCGCAGACAACAAGAGAACAACCTCATTTGCCTCCTTGTCACATGGTCTTTAGTCTCGCTGATGCATTTTTTTCCCCCCCAGAATAATATGCAAAATGAAGTCAAGCACAAAAAAAAAAAAAAAAGTCTGTCTGGTTTGATTAATTAAAAATGCCTGATAAAAGTGTTACGTCTCATAACCCGTAATCATCTAATGGCTTATCACACTTTTTGTGGCACAAATCCTTGTTTTTCTTTCCCAGGCAGAGTTCTCTGAGATCAATCTGGCGTCCTATGTCACTTCAGGTTGCATGGTGGACATGCAGGTCAACAAGGCGGCTAGCAAAATAGTCAGGTATGCAAAACTAACACCGTCCATCCCTCCCTTCTGGAATGAAATGAATCTGTTGTCCTATCACAATAATACGATTGGGAATTGGGACACACGTTCTTTAATTGGTGAATGGAAGAATTAATTCATTTGCTCCCAAAAATGAATACATATGTTTTATTTTAAATGTATTATTTGCCCCAGACATATTTAGATATTTTTTTTAATCTAGAGCATACAGAAGGTTTAGATGCAGCCTCTCAACTGCAGAGAACAGGTAAAAAAAAAAGAAAGAAAAGGTAGTAATTACAAAAACGGCCAGCTGGTGGCAGCAGAGTATAAGAGATCAACACAATCACAATAATACAATTAGTAATTTGGAATTGGGACATACATTCCTTAAATGGTGAATGGAAGAATTCATTCATTTGCTCCCAAAAACATATAAATACATTCTATTTTAAATGTATTATTTGCCCCAAAGATGTATTTATTTATTTATTTATGTATTTATTTATTTATTTTTTTATTTTAAGCTAGAGAATACAGAGGACTTAGATGCAGCCTCTCAACTGCAAAGAACAGGTAAAAAAATAAAATAAAAATGGTAGTAATTATAGAAACGGCCAGCATGTGGCAGGAGAGTATAAGGGATCAACACAATCACAATACAATTGGTATTTAGGAATTGGGGCACACGTTCTTTAAATGGGAAATGGAAGAAGTAACTCATTTGCTCCCCAAAAAACTTACAAATACGTTCTATTTTAAATGTATTAAGTGTCCCAAAGATGTATTACTTTTTTTTTAAGCTAGAGCATACAGAAGGCTTCAATGCAGCCTCCCAACTGCAAAGAACAGGTAAAAAAAAATGGTAGTAATTACAAAAACAGCCAGCAGGTGGCAGCAGAGTATAAGAGCTTAACCTGGGCCATGATGAAAACAAGCTGCTTCCCCACAATTTTAAGCAGATTAGTGAATGATGATGACACTTAGCTATATTCTAATGATAATTGCTACAAAACAGACAGATAGAAATATACTTCTTTTTTTTTCCCTGATGAAAGAAGAGACTCTAGTCTTTCTTTTGGTAGGTTCGAGAACACAATATTCTGTGGGCCTCGCAAAAATCAGTCAAAATCCAGTAAAACAGCCAGGAGCGAAAGGGGTTGTTTCAGTGAAAATGGCGGCAAGTGAATGAGTTTTCAAAACCATCTATATATTACTGGTAAATTTAGCATAAAAATAACAGTTTACGTTAGAGGAGGATTTCCTTGCTGCATTTTGGAGAATGTGAAATCAAGCACCGTTTGGAATAATAAATATTCCGAACGTTGGCTGGTTGGGTGGCTTGGGACTCGGGCCACTTCAGTAGCAGCGTTTGGAACACGTGAAGCCGTGTATTTAAATAGACTGTTATGTTAAATCAGGGCTCAAGGAGATCAGCTGATCAGGGGTGGCAAAGATGACTTCATCCACCCTCCATAAACTTCATGTGACACTTTATGGCTTTTCCATGGTCTTCAACAACTGGCAATGAGTAAACCAGTAATAAGACTTTCAGCTAGCCAACGACGACAATCTGCACAAAACATTCTGTTGTTTTATCAAGATCATCAATCCTTTTTTGGTTGACATAAAAGCTGGAGAGGAAAATCATTGCGGTGATGTCATTTCATCAATCGTTATTCCTCTCCACTTTGTATTTTGATATGACGAGTTATAGCCAATGCTTGTCAGTCATCTCTCGTCGCAACAAGCCGTCTTTCAGAACGTTTGTCTTATTTTGTCCTCAACTTCACCCCTCGCTTATCAGTGTCGAGAGTGGAGGAAACAATTGAACATGCAGCCGCAGTTTGGAATAAAACAAGAGTAATGGCAAACTTACTAGCTAGCCCGGCTAAGTGTTGTTGTGCCCTCCTCAAAATTGACATTGAGCTTATTGTGCGTGCGTGTGTTGCATAATTTCGGCGTTATGGTTGTCATGATAGTGAAGGCCAAATTGGATGCAGATGGTGGCGACTGCCGCCTCATTCGCCAGCAATGGCGCTCATTGTCAAAAACAAAACAGTTGCGCTTTTATGACTCTGCCCTTGTCCGCGAATAGCCGAGTGGCCTGGTAGCTTGGCGGCTAAGCAAATGTCCTCTAAATGGAACTTTCAGAAGCAAGATGCAAAAAAAATAATAATAAAAAATCCCCCAAATGCAAAACAATCCCCGACAACCTTGATGGTGCTTTTTGTCACAGATTATGAACGCTGTTTGATAGCGAGGCTTTTTCATTCGCAGCCAGGGGAATGTTGCAGGATTTCGACAGATAGAGGCAAAGTCATAACACCAATTTCCCACACGAAAAAAAACACACTTTCGCGCCTGCATATTTGTCTCTGGGTAGACAGTCTGACACTCTGATTGGCTGAGGCAGTTGCTATGCAGACGGGAGAAACATGGCAGTATAGCTAAAAAACAAACAAACAAAAACAAATCACTATTTAAATAGCAGTCCATTACATTACATTTAAAAACAAACAAACAAACAAACAAACAAACAAAAAATACATATATATATATATATATATATATATATATATATATATATATATATATATATATATATATATATATATATATATATATATATATATATATATATTAAATTGGGAATGAGCTGAACAGTTTAAAATTTGAATTGTTTTAATTGATCAAGAAATGTGGAAGCTAAGCCATAATCAAAAAACTGTTAAGTTAGCATTAGCATGTTAACTGAAAAGCATTAGCATGTTAAGCTAACTTAACAGTAACAATAGAATGCTAGCATTAGCTTAACATGAGAATCCCAGGTGTACCTAATCAATTGGCCAAGATGGCTGTCTCTGTGTGTGTCGCTGGCTGCTTGAGACAGAATGTTAAGAAGTCTTGCACTTTGACACTGAAATAGCATACTTTATGCCTTTACAATCTTCTTGAGGCTGCCGGGACCTTTTTGACTTTTCAGTTTGTGGACAAGCGCTCGAAAAACACTTACATAAAGTGATTTATGTATTGAAGAAGTGCCGATTTTGTAATAAAAAGTGTCAAACCAACGATTCCACCACTCTGACTGCTTGTGTATACCTAACTAATCTGTCCTGTGTCACTAGCCTACATTAATAACAATGGAATGGTATTGAAAATATGTCTTCTAATAAGACATAAACACGTGCAACTGGTGCCCATGCTCTTATTTTCAAGCTTAGCATCAATGCCAAGAAGCTCAGAAAACAAATTCAATCATCACAGTTGGAGAATTAATGACTCACACGGACTTTATCGGAGACAGGAAATGACTGTCTGTCTCTCCCTGGATTGATTTTGTGCCCTACATCGCACTGAACACAACGCAAAACCGAGGCGGTTGGCTGTATTATTTATGGCTTTATGCTCATAAAGTGGTATCATTGGACACACTTATATTGGTGTTTTTGGTGATGATTCCTCTTACTGCAAGCCGTCCAGCGATCACGTGGACTAGTGTTAATATTGTCAACAAAAACGAAACAAAAATAATTTCGTCAACACACATTTTTCACCGGTCTAAAACTAGACTACAGTAAAACCCTCATTAATAACAAACAATAACTAGGACTATATCAGTATGCATTTTTGGACATTTTAGTTCATGAACAAAAACCAAGACGAAAATGATATGATTTTGTCAAATCTTGTCTCTGCTAATCTGTCATGTCTGTGACACTGTCATGGAGTCGTAGTAGCCACTGTAATTGTGTGTCAAGTTGTTTTTCATCCAAAAGATGAGAACATTTGATGTGAAATGGTTTTACATCCGAAAAGGATTAATTTAATCTGCTAACAAAAAATATACAGCAGTAAAATAGCTGTCCTGACTAAGACTAGACTAAAATATTGACAGTTTTTGTTGGCTAAATCTAGATGAATAAAATGTTTTCTTGGACTAAAATCAAGACTAAAATGCTTGATTTATTGTCGACTAAAATGGACTAAATAAAAATGGGATGAGGTTGACCAACTGTAATTAAAACTAACAAGCGTGACTGAAATTGGACTAAAACTGAGACTACATTTCAAAATGGCAGACAAAATTAACACGAGTGTGGACCAATCATGTCAAAGCACCAGGGAACACAATTCATCTGCATTGAGTATCAAAAAAACCACAACCTTCCCATGAAGCAAAAAAAACTAAATGTGGCAAAAGTAGGCTGGACTGTCAATGACTGTATCGATAACTTTACGCAATGAAAATAAACATTTATGAACTCCAAATATTTTCACTCTTTTACTAAATTGTACCGAGTAGAAGAAAAACAAGCTAGTTAGCGTTAGCTCATATATTTATGCCGTCAAATCAATGTGTTCCCATATCTTTGGTAACATTGTGAACTGAGTAACAAAAAAGCAATTGGGAGAGGTTCTCATATTACTCAACATGGTCAAGTTTTTTCGAACGTTTAGTCTTTGAATACACTTTTCATTCTGGTGAGGTTTCTTTTTCGACTCGGGCTTGTCGGCGCTGCAGTTGAAAGTGATACTCGCCAACTTGAATGCTTATGCTGCATTCGAGGATTTTCGAACATCGGATATATCCGAGTTGTTTTTTCCCACTTCCGACCTGAAAGCATTCGAGGCGAAAGTAAACAACCAAAATGGCGGATAGTGGTAAATTGTTTCTTATTTTGGTTCTTAAAACTAATTTTGACCTCCAGCCAACTTGCCTTCTTGCAATTTTGCTTAATTTGTTGTTTTTATCTTATTTCATAAGCATTCCATACAGTTCAGTAGTATAATTTCACCATATAATTTCATGCCGGAAGATAGCGGCATCCTGTCACCTACGTTGCGTTACTTGAAGTTATGTCGAACATTTATGAAGGAAGAAAGGTCAAGGTCTGTGTTTCCAAACGGGTCGCCATTGTAGAGTGACGTCAGTTGTAGTCCGTCGATTTCAAGGGGGCGTTCTGTTCCCGTACAAACTTCCTGGTGTGAACTCGGAAAAGTCCGACTTCCGACCATCCTCGAATGCAGCATTAGGCACTGTACCATGAGCTGCCGATCAGCCGGCTTTCACCCACTTGCCTTGTGATTGTCTTGTGGCTTTCAAAACAGCCTTCTGAAGGCCAGGACCGCAGCACGTGCAAGAGTTTTACACTCGCAATGAAAGCCTTCATTTGTATATTTTTCCATCATCACGTCACATGTCTGATGTCCTGCAAGGAAGCACATTAAATATCAGCTGTGGCCACGTGCAGTCGGCAACAAAGACGGCAGAGTGCTTATGACATGTTGTTGTCGGTGGCACTTGCTTTTTTAGTCAGCCCTTTTGGAGTCTCGGCACGTTTGCTGCCAAAAACCTTCCAGCAAGCCTCCGGACTGTCTGGCTGCAAGGCAAATAAATTGGCAGGAATTGCTCGTCCTCCTCCTCGCTTCATCGTAAAACTTGTTGATGAATTGGTCACCTTGCTGTTTATTGAGCTTGTTGTTGTTTTTTACTGCGATTACCGCTCGCCGGCCGTATCGGTTTGGTGCACATAAAAGTAAATGGCAGTTTGGAGTGTTTCTGCTTTTGTAGCGTGAAACTTTTATCACAAGCAAACATCACAATTGAATAAAATACAACTTTTATTGCACTTCAAGTGCCTAATTAAGACTAGCTTGGTAAAGAACTGCGTCAATGAGGCCTTGCGCTGTAATGAAACAGAATCAATTCATGCTTATTCAGCCAGTGTTTTACGGCACTTTGAGAAGTCGCAACAAACTTATTAGATGTAACAGAACGGCGAAGAGCCAAAAAATAATAAGAATTTTTTCATTATGGCGCATTCTTGTCATTTTCTGTGCAGATGAGTCTCCCTGTCTTTGGTTTCTGCAGGTGACGATTTCCCACTTTGGACCCACACAGGGCTAATTCAGACACATTCACGCCACAAGACAAAGCCGTAAACCCTTTGCGCTGACCCCCTCTTTTAAGGGCCATTTTAATCAGTGAAGGGAAGTGGGCTACTCAGGGCTGCCTCAACACTGAATACGGCACAGAGGCTCATCTTGTTACAGGACAAATAAATCCAATTGACAGACGCAGCTTTAGGCTGCCAAGGCTTGTTGCTTTCCTTTTGGGGCACTTTGGTGGCTGTAATGAAACTTGTCCACTATGGAGGACCAAAACTGCCAAAATTCAAAATAAATAAATGACAAAATAAATAAATAAATGACTAAAAGTGAAAATAAAAATAGCTATAAAAAATATAATTCAAACATTATATATGAAAAAATATATAAATGGAATTAAAAAGTACAAAAAAATATATACTGAAAACATATATATATATATATATATATATATATATATATATATATATATATATATATATATATATATATATATATATATATATATATATATATATATATATATATATATATATATACCGGAATATTTTGACATTAAGGCATTTTATTATTTCAGTCATTTGCAAACATTGATTAAATGCATGTACAGTGGAACCTATATATATATATATATATATATATATCCATCCATCCATTTTCTTGACCGCTTATTCCTCACAAGGGTCGCGGGGGGTGCTGGCGCCTATCTCAGCTGGCTCTGGGCAGTAGGCGGGGGACACCCTGGACCGGTTGCCAGCCAATCGCAGGGCACACAGAGACGAACAACTATCCACACTCACAAGCACACCTAGGGACAATTCGGAGCGCCCAATTAACCTGCCATGCATGTCTTTGGAATGTGGGAGGAGACCGGAGTACCCGGAGAAGACCCACGCAGGCACGGGGAGAACAAGTAAACTCCACCCAGGAAGGCCGGAGCCTGGACTCGAACCGGATTAATGCATTTTATTATCTGAACGTCATTTGCAAACATTGATTAAATGCATGTACGCTATTGCATGCATGCGTGTATTGCTCAAAACAAAATAGCATCATATCAATTGGGTGCAATTCAGCAACTATATTGCAAAGAACGTGCTAAATACTGACAAAAACTTGGTAACAGCATCATGTTTGGGTGCAATTCAGCAATTATTAATTAATTCAACGCAAAGTACTTGTTTTATCTAAAGTCCCGTCGGGGTGTTTTTTTTAAAGCGAAATTTACCACCGACTGGTGTCACCCCGCTCATCTTGGAACAACAGGCGTAGGAAATTCCGTGCATTGGCCTAATCACTGACCTGCACAGCCTTCAATGTAACCATCCGCGGTTACGTTCAAGGCTCAAGTGCGGTCCAGAAAAATAGTGCGATTAATCTGCGTTAATACGATATTAATGCGATAATTTTTTGATTAATTAATCTATTAACGCTTTAGCTTTGACAGCCCTAATGTGTGTATGTATATATATATATATATATATATATATATATATATATATATATATATATATATATATATTATATATATATATATATATATTTATAAGTACATTATTTAATCGTTGAATTATATTTTTTAATTTTCACTTTTAGTCATTTATTTTTTATTTTTTTATTTTATTTATTTATTTATTTTTTTTATTTTAGTTGTGGTCTGTACGGCCAAATGTTATTCAAATGAGGGGGCGGCCCAAAGCGCGTCTTGGGTTGGACTCTGCCGTTGCAAACCACAAACTGTCATAGGTCGAGTGAGCAAGCAGCTCAGTGAACTGACTTGACTTGTCACCACCAAAAAATATAATTCAAAAATTAAATACAAATGTATTTATTTTTTATTTAGTGTACTAGTATCCAAAGTCTGTATCTGTTGGACTTGTCTTGTGTCATTAGAAGTTGGCTTTTATTGCCGCTTGTTGTTGTTGCTGGCACAAAACGGCTTGTTTAAAATGTTCACCGGCATAGTGTCTGCCCAAACGATAGGTGCAAAAAAAAAAAAAAATCCCACTCTGGTGCTTTCTCTTTCCAATGGATATGAGCTTTGGCCGCTAACCAGCACTTGGTCATGCAGGCCTGTCCGGGCAATGGCGCAGAATTTGAGCTTCTTGCGCCACCGGGCCTGGTGCCACAGCCACCCGCAATTACAACAAGTCCTATATTCAGGCCGGTGGACCACTAAATGATGCTTCAGTCGGCCACTTCACACGGAGGAACTGGCATCATTTTCTGTGGGCAGAATGAGTCATCAGAGAGGACTTCGTCAGTAACTTGTTTACATACACAGATGATTTTTAAAAGATTAGCTTCAACATACATTTCTTGGCTCCGTAGAATAGTAATTCAATGGGGGTTCTCCGAAACACTTCTTCAGCTTTTGTTGTGGTTTGAGTATTCAAGATCATCACCAGTCAAGCGCATCTGTCTTCTTCTTCATAGGAACTCTAATTTAGTTGCATTTTTGATTGGATGATGGAATGCTAGTTGGGAACAATGTATCATTGTATCGTCCTGATCCGTTTCACGTGGCGCGTTCTCAACACATTCTCCTGATCATGAAGCGATAGACGAATGGGAAGTTGTGAGGAAGATAAAAACCCGATAAAAAGGACGTAAACGCGAGTTCATGAGCGAAGAGATTCGGAACGACTAACATTCAAAACTAAAATGCACGTGGTCATTTTGCATTTTCTTGAAATTGTCAACCACCTTGAACAGTGAAAGGAATCATTGATGTCCGAATCCATCACCACGAGTGTCCATTTGATTCACATTTTTTAAATTTAGTCTGAGTTTTAGTCCAGTTTCAGTTCCGCTTCTTAGTTTTTATCATAGTTAGTCAACCTCATCTCGTTTATAAATCGACTATAAATCGAGCATTTTAGTCTTTATTTTAGTCCAAGAAAACATCATTTTATTCATCTATTTTTAGTCAACAAAAACTGACAATGTTTTAGTCAGCACAGTCATTTTAGCCCTGTGTAGTTTTTTTGTTTTGTTTTTTTTTGTTTTTTGTTTTTTGTTTGCCAGCAGATTATGTTGAACATTTTGGATCTAAAATATTTCACATACAATTTTCTCTCATCTTTTTGATGAAAATCAACTTAATTTTGTCTGCCATTTTTAAATCTAGTCTCAGTTTTAGTCCAATTTCAGTCACGCTTGTTTTTAATCAGTAGGTCAACCTTATCCCATTTTTATTTAGTCCATTTTTAGTCGACTATAAATCGAGCATTTTAGTCTTTATTTTAGTCCAAGCAAACGTCATTTTATTCGTTAAGTTTTAGTCAACAAAAACTGTCAACGTTTTAGTCTAGTTTTAGTCAGGACAACCATTTTACCCCTGTATTTATTTATTTATTTATTTATTTATTTGTCAGCAGATTTATTGAACCTTTTCAGATCTAAAACTATTTCACATCGAATTTTCTTATCTTTTTGATGAAAAACTTGACACACAATGACAGTGGCTACTATGGCTTCATGCTATGAACGACTAAGTTAGCCAGCATTAGTTAGCAGTCGCATTAACATTATTGTTAATTAATGCGACTGCTAACTATATATATATATATATATATATATATATATATATATATATATATATATATATATATATATATATATATATATATATATATATATATATATATATATATATATATATATATATATATATATATATATATAGGCGGCACGGTAGTCGAGTGGTTAGCACGTCCGCTTCCCAGTTCTGAGGTCTCCGGTTCGAGTCCAGGCTCGGACCTTCCTGGGTGGAGTTTGCATGTTCTCCCCGTGCCCGCGTGGGTCTTCTCCGGGTACTCCGGTCTCCTCCCACATTCCAAAGACATGCATGGCAGGTTAATTGGGCGCTCCGAATTGTCCCTAGGTGTGAGTGTGGATGGTTGTTCGTCTCTGTGTGCCCTGCGATTGGTTGGCAACCAGTCCAGGGTGTCCCCCGCCTACTGCCCAGAGCCAGCTGAGATAGGCGCCAGCAGCCCCCGCGACCCTTGTGAGGAATAAGCGGTCAAGAAAATGGATGGATGGATGGATATATATATATATATATATATATATATATATATATATATATATACCGGAATATTTTGACATTAACGCATTTTATTATTTCAGTCATTTGCAAACATTGATTAAATGCATGTACAGTGGAACCTCTACTTACGAACGTCTCTTCATACGAAATTTTCGAGTTACGAAACGCCTCAACGGGAAAATATTGCCTCTTGTTACGAAAGAAATTTCTAGACACGAAAGGTAAAAATACATTACCGAACGCAGCATACTTTCGGCTATGGCTATTTCCTACCATAGATACCTATGAGCGTAAATACTAGATTGGTGTTTGTGCATCGTTCTGGCATCCCATTGGCTAAGAGGAACCTCTACCATAGGTATCTATGAGCGTATACTAGATCGGTGTCTATACAGCGTCCTTATCATTCATCACATGTCCCATGAGGTGTTTTTCGTAAATGTATGAACTAATGGCCAACGAATTTGTGCAATTGGTGATTGATGAAGGCACAGTAAGATTTTAATTGCGACGAGACGGGCCTTTTTTTTAAAAAAAAGATGCCTCGCCATACCGTAAGTTTCCATGAAGTTTCAGAATTAGTTTAAAAGAATCGCCCAGAAAAAGTGTTCACCAGTCGGGCGTTTGCGCACTAAGATGATGTTTGCCTTGGACATTTCCGAAGGATTGTTTAAAAAAAAACAAAAAAACATCCATGGATCAGTTCTTTACAAAACACCAGGCAAAAAAAAAAAAAACACTTCTGAGAGAGGAGAACATGAACCAAAGAGGGCAAAAAACGATGAGGACAGCAGTTAAAAAGGTAAATGACCATCATTTTTATTCTTTACTCTATTCTTTGTTTATAACATTATGCACAACTCTCATTTATTGTGCAATAATCTAATTGGAACATGTATTTGTTACATGTTTTGATGCATTTTTACGCGTTATAAAACATTTATGTCTGAATATTGGGAGGCTTGGAACGGATTAGGGCATTTCCATGGAAAATGCGTCTCTGCTTACAAAATTTTCTACTTAAGAACTTTCTTCCAGAACCAATTAATTTCGTAAGTGGAGGTACCACTGTACGCAATTGCATCCATGCGTGTATTGCTCAAAAGGTAACATCATCATGTCAATTGGGTGCAATTCAGCAATTATTAATTAATGAAACACAAATGACTTTTGTTTTATCTAAAGTCCCATCGGGGTGTTTTTTAAAGCGAAATTTACCACCGAGCACACCAACTGGAGTCGCCCCGCTCATTTTGGGACAACAGGCGTAGGAAATGCCGTGCATTGACCTATTACTGACCTGTGCAGCCTTCAATGTAACCATCCGCGGTTACGTTCAAGGCTCAAATGCGGTCCAAACAAATAGTGCGATTAATCTGCGTTAATACATGATTAATGCAACAATTTTCTGTGATTAATTAACCTATTAACGCTTTAACAGCCCTAATATATATACAGTATATATATATATATATATATATATATATATATATATATATATATATATATATTTTTTTTTTTTTTTTTTTTTAACCATTCAACGTGAATCCACCTCCTCTCTGTCTCATGTTTGTACTTTCACATGACAGTGTCATAGACCTGACAGATTATCAGAGACTAGATTTGATGAAATCATCTAATTTTTGTCTTGTTTTTGTTCAACTAAAATGTCCATAGATTTTAGTCCAGTTTTTATGAAGTGAAGTACATTTTCATCTCGTCCTCATTAGTCGACGAAAATGCTTCCTGATTTTGTTATGATGTGGAAGTGGGGGGACCCATCGGCGGAGAAACACGGCAGGGAGACAAACAGGAATGAGAATGACTTTATTAACCAAACTGAAATTGGACTGGCATGACGTGACGTGGAGCAGACTTGGCAGGACGAAGGTGGGCAGACTTGGAATGACGTGAACACTTGGAAAGGCGTGGAGACTTGGCGTGGCGAGGCGTGGAGACTATACTGAACGTAGATAAACTATACTGAACGTGGATAAACTATACTGAACGTGGATAAACTATACTATAAACGTAGATAAACTGTACTAAACGTGGATAAACTATACTAAACGTAGATAAAGTACTGAATGTAGATAAACTATACTGAACGTAGATAAACTATACTGAACATGGATAAACTATACTAACGTAGATAAACTATACTAAATGTAGACAAACTATACTGAACGTGGATAAACTATACTAAACGTGGATAAACTATACTAAACGTAGATAAAGTACTGAACGTAGATAAACTATACTGAACGTAGACAAACTATACTGAACGTGGATAAACTATACTAAACGTGGATAAACTGGACTGAACGTGGATAAACTGGACTGAACGTGGATAAACTGGACTGAACGTAGATAAACTATACTGAACGTAGATAAACTATACTAAACGTAAACTATACTGAACGTGGATAAACTATACTGAACGTGGATAAACTATACTGAACGTAGATAAACTCTACTAAACGTAAACCATACTGAACGTGGATAAACTATACTAAACATGGATAAACTGGACTGAATGTAGATAAACTATACTGAACGTAGATAAACTGGACTGAACGTGGATAAACTGGACTGAACGTGGATAAACTTGACAGAACGTGGTGAGACTTGACTCATTAGCAAACGTACTTCCAAAGCAAAGCACCTCACATCAGGCCAACAAGATGAGGTACTACACACAGCAACAGATGCAATGCTCCCACACCCGCGTGAAACAAACACCACTCCCTTATACCAACACTAATGAGACACTAACAGGACACACAGCAGGCAGGGAGAACCAATCAGCAACACACACCGGAAAGGGAAGACACACAAAGGTGTAAAAGGTTAACCATAACGAGACTGGGGGAAAACACAAGAACACCAGACAACCAACACTCACCAAAATAAAACAAAAACCCAACCTAAACAAAACTGAAACATGACAGATTTAGTCCCACTTACTGTGTATTAATAAGGGCTTTAGTCTTGTGTAGTCTAGTTGTAGTCCGGTGAAAAATGTGTGTTGATGAAATTCACACTATGGCATGCAAATCAACAAGATAATGATACAGTACATGATTGGCACCACTCGGGTCTGAATGAAATCTATTCAAAGTGAAAAGAGGACAGAATGTCTTCCATGTGCAAAGCTATAAACGGGGAACACTTCATCTGCAGTGGTTAGCTGGCGCTTGCATGATGCAGCACTTGAAACTGTTTTGGTTGCACGGCCTCAAGGACCAGTTTCATCCAGTATAAATAGCAGGTTTGCCGAGTACCGCAGGAGCAGCGGCGGCGGCAGAACAGCTGTAGTCACTTTGTCGCTGAGGACCGAGCTCTTCTGAGCAAGTCCTGTCAAACAGAAAACACTTCTCGGTCTCGGAACGCGTTCAAGAGCTGCTCGCTAATGGCCATCCGCAGCCTGACGCCGCTCTCGCTCACCATTAGGACCGTGCAACTTATTCACACATATTTGCATCAAGTGCGTCTCTTCATAAAGCCGAGTCATAGCAGCATGTCATATGCAGGGTTATTATAGTTTTGACACTTTTCATTGTAGTTACTTTGATATAGTTTTTTTTTTTTTTTATTTATTTTTTTAGTTTTCATGGTGGTTCTGTTTGTTTTTTAGTTTAAATTATTTAATAAATGTTAATAAATTTAATAAACGTTTTAGTTTTAGTTTAGTTTTAGTTTTAGTATATTACTTGTGCGCAATGTTTTAAAAAAAACAACAAAAAACATGGGAGTGACGACCATCTGAAGGTGCTTTTCTCTTGGCTGCTGTGAGATGGCGTCCTTATTTAGGTTAATATCAAAATAAATCTACTTTTAAACATTTAAAATCATCCCCAAAGGCTCATGCATTAAATTAATTACTAGGGATGGACCGATTATCGACTGGGCTGATTGTCGGCACGAATATTCAGCATTTTGACGAATATCGCCATCGGCCATTTTCAAGAATCATATGGCCAATAACAGAGCCATTAAAAAAAAAATAAAAAGTAAAAAAAAGTCTCTGCACCTTCTGTTTTTGTTTGAAATTAAAACTAAGATAAGTAAAAAAAAATAAAAATAAAAATACTTCAGCTATTTTGAAATTTTGGAATCCTTTATTTCGTGTAGAAAACAATTGTTTGTTTTTATTTAACTTTTGAAAACGTGCCACTGCTTCTGGGAGATCCCGGAACTTGTTAGATTTTTAAAAACAAAGATGTCTATTGACGAAGATTTAAAAAAAAAAAAAAAAAAAAAACTCCAATATTTTACTAACCCTAAAAGTTGCTCAATAAGTATATGCTTTAAAATAAAAAACAAAAAAATAAGAGCTGGAGTTTGTATTTTTTCCAAATTTTGATGCCAACCATATCGGTCTATCTCTATTAATTACGGAAGACTAAAACGAAGGACATTTTCGCTCTAATTAGTTAGTTTTGTAAACATAAAATGTACTTTCAGTTAGTTTTCTTTTTTTAAAAAAAGCATTTTCGTTTTTATTTTATTTCGTGAACATAATTGTTTTTTGAATTTTAGTTTGACTTTTTTTTCTTAGTTTAAGTTAATTAAAATAACCTTGGTCATATGGCATCCAACCTGTGAGATTGTTTTTACTATGCAGTCAAATGATCTATGCACTGTCGTGTATTATCCGTGTTAAAACCGACTTTTGACTGTCGCCAAAGTGAATTGAAATGGGTGCTGTTTAAACGCAGGTACCTGATGGTTGGCTTACTTGCTTGTTTGGCCCCTGGCCCAGAACAATTTGTAAAGGAAGGATTAGACCATGTTAATTGGATAGATTTTCCAAAAAAGATTAGGTGCCCTGCGGGGGCATTTCTTTGCCCGACACGGCTGGTAAATAATCACGCTCACCAGTGTGGACGCGGAGTCCAGATGCAGTGCGTTAATGTGCTGTTGGCCGCCATGGTGGCACGTCCATTTCAAGCAGGCCTAAGAAGAAGGAAGGTTTTTTTTGCACTGTATGTTTTGTTAAAAGGTCTTTTCAACTTTGGTTGCCATCAAAATCTGTACATTGAAGTTTGTCCATGTGATGAGCAATGAATCAAATTCACATTCATTTCTTCATTCATTGCAATGTTCAAATCACAAAGGCTGCAATATGAGGAAAATGAACGGTTAGGCAGTCAGGCTGATTTATGACTTCATGATTTGTGTTTAGCAAATTAACAAGCTAACACATTTAATTTAAATAGATTATCAGTTGTTCATATTAATTCATGGTTCATTTATTTTAGTGTAAGCCTAACCTATTAAATCCAAACACTTATGTAATCACATTGTTTATTGTAATACAGATGAATTTGTTGCTCGTTGATGAAAAATACATGGGAACAGGAACCTTCAAATAAAATAATTGCACATTTTATCGCAGTATTGCAGGATTATATTTTAAAACTGTTCAATTAAAAATCCAAACAATCAGTATGTCAGTAATAAGTTAACAATGTGCTTGGAAAAAAATGTTTGCAGTTTTAATTAGTTTGTTTTGTTTGTGTTCTGTCTCTGTATTGTAGATTTTCAACTTAATAATAATAACAATAATAATCCATTTATTTTGTATAGCGCTTTCAAGGTACACAGATGCTTCACAGATAGTCAAAAAAAAAAGATCAAAGACAATGATAAAATCAGTACAAAAGCTTAAAAAAAAGCACAAAATCATCACAAATAATAAAATCAGTACAAAATGAAACATTCATAATACTAAACATTAAAAATTAAAAGTGACTTTAAACCAATGGGTTTTGAGTTCTTTTTTTTTTGAAAGTGGGAGAGGTCTATCTTCATATCTTCATCTTCATATTTGCTCTGAACACATCCGGCTAATAAGTTTTGATATGTGGATGTGCGTTCTTTCAGGTCCTTCAAGCCGGACTTTGTGCTGATCCGCCAGCATGCCTACAGCATGGTCCCGGGGGAGGACTTCCGGAACCTCGTCATCGGCTTGCATTTTGGCGGCGTGCCCAGTATCAACTCCGTCTTCTCCATCTACAACTTCTGCAGCAAGCCTTGGGTGGTAAGTCGGACATTAGCCGCCTCCCTCCTTTAGCAGCTGATTTTTGTTTGGGCTCTGGAATGAAGCTGGAATGGCAGGTGACCTCCAGAGACTCATATTATGACTCATTCTGCAGTCCAACGGTTCACAATACTGCAGTGAGGAAAAAAAAAAAAGAAAAAAGATGCGGCTTCACAGCCTTGCAATCACTAAGACAGTTTATCATTTGTCTTGCAGTTCTCTCAGATGATAAAGATCTACCACTCCCTGGGTGCAGACAAATTCCCCCTGAATGAGCAAACCTTCTATGCCAACCACATGCAAATGGTAAGTTATTACTTGTAATGAGCGTGTGGGGGGGAGATGAAGCACATGCACACAAACTAGTGTTCATTTTGTCTACAAAACCTAAACAAAAATAATTTTGCCGACACACATTTTTCAACCCGACTAAAACCAGACTAATCTATCCATCCATTTTCTTGACCGCTTATTCCTCACAAGGGTCGCGGGAGGTGCTGGCGCCTATCTCAGCTGGCTTCAGGCAGTAGGCGGGGTACACCCTAGACTGGTTGCCAGCCAATCGCAGGGCACACAAAGACGAACAACCATCCATGCACACAAGCACACTTAGGGACAATTTGTTGTGCCCAATGAACCTGCCATGCATGTCTTTGGAATGTGGGAGGAGACCGGAGTACCCGGAGAAGACCCACGCAGGAAAGACCCAAATTGGAGAACATGAAAACTCCACCCAAGGAAGGCTGGAGCCTGGACTCGAACCCGAGTCCTCAGAACTGGGAGGCGGACGTGCTACTCAGTCATCCACATTGCCGCTTCTTCTTTTTTTTTTTTTTTTTTTTTAAAGAGCTCAGAATTGTTCATTCGGTAGTCTTACCGATTCAACGTCTTGTCATCATTGCTCTTTTTTTTTTTTTTTCGTGCCGCTTCTTTTAAAGGAAGGCGCCTGACTGGGATCGTACCCGTGACTTCATGGTTCAGACTAAACTAAAACCCTCATTAATAAACAATATCTGGGACTAAATCATTATGCATTTTCGTCAACTAATGAAGACGAGATGAAAAATGTCCTTCAATATAATCTGCTACAAAAAAAAAAAAAAAAAAAAAAAAAATATCCAGGGGTAAAATGGTTGTCTTGACTAAAACTAGACTAAAACGTTAGACTAGACTAAAATAAAAACTAAAATGCTTGATTAGTCTAAATAAAAAATGGGATAAGTTTAACAAACTGTGATTAAAAACTAACAAGCATGACTGAAATTGGACTCCAACCCAAGACTAAATTTAAAAACTGGACTAACAACTATGGACATTTCAGTTCATGAGCAAAAACGAGACGAAAATGATGTGATTTTGTAAGATCTTGTCTCTGCTAATCTGTCACGTCTGTGACACTGTCATTTAACGATTCACGGTGAAAGGTTTAAAAAAAATTGTAAAATGTAGTTATAATTTAACATTAATCTAACGACTATAACGTTTCAACAATAATAATGCGACTGCTAACTAATGCTGGCTAACTTACTAGCTAATAGTTTTTATTGACTAAAACTAGACGAATTTTCTTGGACTAAAATAAAAACAAAAAGGCTCGATTTATAGTCGACTAAAAAATGAAGTAAATAAAAATGGTTTGAGGTTAACTAACTGTGATTAAATCTAACAAGCGTGACTGAAATTGGACTAAAACAAATTACAAAATGAACACCAACACAAACTCATATTCATTCAATCTTTATTATAAAAATATAAAAGAGCATACTTCAGGAAACTGTGTTTTACACATAGACTGTACACAGTTTCCTTGATTGGACTTTTTTTTTTTTTTTTTTCTCTCCACACAATGATCAAACTTGAGACAGTTTATTTCCACAAATGTGAAGTACAGAATGGGACACACAAAAAGCGCTCAGTTGGAGAAAAAAAACCCGATCGCCAATTTAGTCTGCGTTAAAATGAATAGTCATCATAAACGCCTCGAAAACCGATTGGGTGACTTTTGAGTCACTCCTGAAAACCTGACCTTTTCCTGGAAATATTAAAATAATTGATATCTCAGCTCCTGAGGCAGACAGAAATATCATTCCAAAAACATTTCAGAGTTTACATCTGTGGCTTTCACACAAACTTAAGTTTATTTTTATAAACCTTCAATATATATTTTTTTTAAATCAACAAAAAAATGTCGCATCTGTGGGTATATTTACCTTCAACACTGGAGCGCAGTTGTAATAATAACCTCAGTCAAAATTTTCAAACATATTTCTTAATAATATGCCACTGTCGAGTGCATTCACTGACTCAAAGTTAGGGGTATACACATCGTTGCGGGCATCATTACAATACACGTATCGATACGCAGGCGTCAGAATCGATATTGCTCATTCATTTTAAATAGGCAGTTAAAGCTCGTGTTGTTCCGATACCGGATACTGGTGTCAGCAGAGATCCTGATAGTGCATTAAAACAGTGATATCGGCATCGGTGAGTACTAACAAGTAACATTAGGGCTGCGCAATACATCGGGAAAAAAAATCGATATGGTGATATTGGTTCGTGCAATATGCATATCGCAAAGTCATGCAAATTTGTGCTTTTATCTGAATTTGATCAGTCAGCCGCTAACTAAAATGTTAGCGGGAGGTAATTACAATTAATTAACTAAGATTATATTGAATTTGGTTAGTTTGCTGTATGAAAAAATGTAATTCCTTTAGATACATGTTAAGTATCGCAATAATATTGATATCGCTATATTCACCAAACTTATCGCATATTGCATGATTTTCCAATATCGTGCAGCCCGAATGCCGATACCATTATTTCCGCTGCTAATATAGGACTTTGGATGCAGCATCTTGTCTTGCTCGTATCACGATCATGATACTGACGTGTGACATGTTCGCCGCATACTGAGCTAAGCTATCCTATTGGCCTTTGAATGCTCTGAGCCAATGGCAGCACAGCTTTTTCATTTTGAGCATCTGCTGATACGGCAAAGCTGGGTATATGTATCAGGAGCCAAAAAACTAGGGATAGACCGACAATAGGCCTGACCAATTATCGGTGCCGATATTGGGCATTTTGACAAATATCGGTATCGGCCTTTTTTTCAAAATCTGATGGCAGTTAAAACCATTTTAATTTCAGGAAACTGTTTATTTCAGTTTTCGGTTAACTTTAGAAGAGATGTTGCTGACCCTGGGAACTTTTTGTTTTTGTTTGAAATTAAAACAAATAAATGTGAAAGATTAATATTTTAGGTATTTTTACATTTGGGGGGGAAAAATATTTAAAACTATAGAGAGCTATATTAAAATAAATATATTACTAAATATATACTAAATAATAATAATAAATAATAATACTAAATATATTGTCTAAGATAAAAAGTCTGAAAAAATGTTTAATAAAAACGTTTTAAGACATTACAACAAAGTCAATATTGGCATTTGTATTTTAACAAATTTTGACACTAATATTTTTTGCCACCTTTTTTTTTTTTTTTTTTTTTACGAAAAATGAATATCAGCTCCAAATATCGGTTATCGGCCTCCTTGACCACTAATAATCAGCATCAGTATCAGCCCTGGAAAAAACATATCGGTCTATTGCTAAAAAACAAAAAAAACAAAAACGGTATCGGAACAACACTAGTTAAAGCAAGCTTGCTCACTTGGTGGTAAACCAGAAGAGCTGCTTACAAAAACTTTTTTTTGCCATCCAACATAATAAATATATCACTTTAGGTATACATATGACAGTTATAATAAAAATGCAAGTACATTAATGTAAAATATTGGAATGCATATGTGTCGTGATACGTGTCGTATTGTGATGTTGTTGGCAATACCCAGCCCTCTTCGAAGTTGTCCCGCACCGTCGTCAATTATTTCATAACTCCCGCAAACGTGTGTCAACCATTAAAATGCTGGAATCAAATTGTAGCCCTCTTGTGTATATTCTGATGCAATTTCATCATCGAAGAGACCAAGAATTGGTCAAAACGAAACCAAATGACGTTTCCACTGCTGTATTAGCGGCGATTGGGCTGTTTTTTCCAAACCTGAGCCGATTGTGCGTCCGTCAAATTGAATGGAATGACCGCAAGATACTGCTCTGGAAAAAAAAATAAAAAGAAACAAGAGATTTTAATGACAATATTGCATAACATTTCGATACTGTTTGTGTCCATTTGAAATCATTCCATATAAAAAAAAAAAAAGATTGAAAATGGACATCAAAAAAATATTTGAAACCTCTCTGTATCATTGATTGGTTTGTGAAGAGTACCAGACAAACAAATTATGATCACCATTGGAAAAAAATAAAATAAAAATAAAAGACTATATTCAAACTTGAAAATGCCGATCCTTCATTTAGGACAGTTGCTTGTTTTTGTTTTAATATAATATAATATAATATATACATATACATCCACAGCAAATCTACCGTCTGATCCAGATAAATAAATGTTTGACAGAAGTTTCAGTTTAGTTGATAATTCATTTTCTGTAGCTTTATGTACAATAAAAAATAAAAATTTCACCATCTGCGTAATATGTGTAGCTTTTGCGTGCGTCAGCTCTGTAACAGACATTTGTTTTGTTTTTTAGCATTGCTCTGATTTCATCAGTGCCCCCAAATATACATTTCTGCCCTCCAGTGAAGAATTTGAACACCATTTTGTGTCGGAATCAATAATGTTGTATCGAAATAATAGGCATCATTTAATTGATCTTACCTCACATTGGCATATTAACTCTTCAACTGCCAAAAACGTTTAATGACGTATGCTGAAATCCAAATGAATTCTGCCATAAACGTTAATTGACGTTTAGTAAGTTTTTTTGTTTTTTTTGTTTTTTGTTTTTCTCCTCAATGGGGAGTGCAACATCTAAGTGGAGCGTTGCCTGGTCAATGGGTTGTGGAATCCCAAAACACGCACTCACTATGGCCAGCAGATGGCAGCATTGTCTTTCTTTTCAATGGGCTGACGGTGTATCAAAATTACAATGAAACATGACGAATCTGATGAAATGGAACGTTTTCAACGATGACTTGAGTGATCAAAGTCACTTTAAATCTAGTTCACAGAGTGTCAAAGACGCTGTGACAAAAAAGCTTGTTTGCGCAATTTTTTTTTCTTTCTATTTTTGCTTATGTCACACAAACGACCTATTTTCAAATGGTGATTACTAAAGAGCAGAATAAGGTAGAAACATACTTTTTTTTTTTATGGTTATGTAGTCATAGCGTAGCGCATGATATGTTGTTTGCCTTGAAAGATGAGTGAAAATGCTCGAAATCAGCTGGCACTGTCGAGGTTGTTTTTGGATAACGTTTGGCAGTCAAAGAATTAACAGTACAGCTTGTGTCCGATAAAGTTATACGCTACTTTGTGTTTTTTGAAGGGACAATTTGTAAATTGCCTTTGTGCACCAATAAAAGGCAATCTCTTTGATTTTAAATGATGTTTTCTGATCTTACATTTAATGATAAAGACCCCTGTAGTAGTTGATAATGGCCATACATTCTTCTTCTTATTATTTTTTTTATAACCACCATTCAACCCCAGTGGATTGTTGTTCATTGTAGAGTTGGAATGGGTAGTCTGTACAACAGCAAAAAAAAAAAAAAAAAAAAGTGCTTCAAAACAGGCACTGTAATGGATTGGATGTTTTTTGTTTTTTTTCCATTTGTCCGCAACGCGAGACTTACTTAGGTTTGGAAGTCTTACAATACTATACAAGGGGCAAAATGGCGTCAAAGGGGGAGGCGATGGTCGTTGTTCAGGGGTCAGTCGTGTTGACGACCGTTTTGTCGCGGCCGTTCATGCCCCGGTACCAGCTGCAGTAGCCCTCCTTCTGCTGGATGCAGGCGTAGTGTCGGGACTGGTAGCCCGGATAGCCGAAGTGGGACAACATGTCCGTCCATAGGCACTCGCTCTTGGAGGTCACGAAACACGGCAGGTAGTGGCACGCCTTAATCTGCATGGACACAAACACTTTTGTGAGCGTGCTTATTATATTTATTGCAAATGCATAGCTGAATGTGGCTCTCCGTTCCCACATGCCAGGACATCACAAAATAGTTGGGAAAGGAATCTTCAACGGCGGTGACATAAAATGGGAAAGCCTGCAACTCAAATTTGATGCTAAAGTAGATAAAAAAAACAACAACAACAGATATAAATACATATATATATATATATATATATATATATATATATATATATATATATATATATTTATTAGGGGTGTTACAAAAATCGATTCGGCAATATATCGCGATACTACAGCACCCAATACTCGAATCGATTCAATAGGCAGCCGAATCGATTTTTTTACATCCATTTTTGATGAAAAAATATTCAACAAAACGTCTAAATTTCACACCTTAAGCATGGAAGAATGTTATATTAATGGAACATTAAGCATTAATATTTTATTTCAATGCTGTTCAAACATGAAAAATGTTACAACCTGTTTGTTAAATACAGTGGCTCACAGTTATAACACTGAAGTTTGAGATCAATAAATAATAAATTTTCATACAAATCTTACAGTGTACATGTACAAGTTTACTGAATGGTATTTTCTAAATTTGAGTAAAAAAAATCTCAACAATCGACTTGTAAATTCATATCGGAATTAATCGGTATCGAATCGAATCGTGACCTATGAATCGTGATACGGATCGAATCGTCAGGTACTAGGCAATTCACACCCCTAATATATATATATATATTATTATTTATTTATTTTTTTTTTTTTTTTTTTTTTTTTATTTTTTTTACGAGCAATAAATGAGTCTCACTGAACCCCGCAATGCTAAATGAGTTTTTACCGTTTGCTTAAGGCACTGGATGCTTTTTGCTTGACTCCCAGAGGATTCTGCTAAATGCTCTCACCTGCAGGTGTTGGCACAAAAAAGCCGACACGCTTGAAAACAAAACGCGCTAGTGTGACCTCTCGAGGAGGTAATGAACGGAAACGCCGTTTATTGACACAACCTCACATTCGCCAGCTGCTTATTTGGATCTGAATGAGGCAAATCAAGTCCAATTGAAACTTGCCAATTTGGGTGTTTTTAAAGGTTGTGGAAATTGTCCTCCACGGTTCAGAGATGCGTAACTTCCTGCTTTGAGTCGTTTTAATAAGGGGAAGAGAAACACTTTTCACAGTTCCCTACCAAGCGTTTAACAACTTTTTGGGATGTTTCAGTTTAAGTGAGTCTTCTTCCTTCAAGCTTATGAGAACAAATAGGTCTTTGTGAGGATCCATTAATACCAGCCGATGAGGTTAACTGATGTCCAGCACACTTTTTGTATCGATGGAAGTCGGTTGTTTGATGTCTTACGTATGCACGGTGCATTAAAACTGAACATCAGGCCGTTTCGGTCATTGAGTTGCACAGTAGCGTTTGACGATCAATGACTATTGAAGATATTTCTTTTCCTCCTCGAATCCGAAATAACTCCCTCGATCGAGTGACCTCGTCCTCCGCTTCTCTTCCCTTCTTGCGAGACTGCGTTCTTTAAGCCCCGACGTCCTTGCGTTCGATCGGCGATCTGCTTTCCACTCACCCTGCAGTTGCAGCCCAGCTGGTAGCGGTGGTTGACGCCTTTCTTCTGAGCCAACGAGAGGCGTTCCCACCGCTCGTTGAAGTTGCACAGTCCTGTGTATACCTTGCCGTCATACACCCGCCCTGGGAAAAACACAAAGTCGAGGATGTTAGTGGCTTCCTGTCTTTCAATATGCGGTCCTATTTGAATAAGAAGCAGTTTTAACGCAGTGTGTGGACGAGTCTCTGTGGGCATGTGCTGATTAGATGATGAAAGTGATGCTTGCTACTTTTCAAAAGCGCAATCCTGGCGCAAGTGTAA
Organism: Festucalex cinctus; assembly: GCF_051991245.1. Taxonomy (NCBI): domain Eukaryota; kingdom Metazoa; phylum Chordata; class Actinopteri; order Syngnathiformes; family Syngnathidae; genus Festucalex; species Festucalex cinctus. Next base: position 5,011,878 of record NC_135426.1, on the reverse strand, counting down.
ACGAGACGACAGTTGAGTCGACAGCAGCCCCACAGTCATGCCAAGTATGCAGTTTTGATTACTATCATCACCAAACTTGTATTTTTTTTCAGGCATGAGGAGACTGTGCCATTTTGTATATATTAGGGTTGTAACGATAACGACAATATCAGGATATCGCAATATTAAAACTGCCACAATACATCGTCATCATCATGTCACGATTAGGGATAGACCGATTATCGGCTGGGCCGATCTCTAGTCACTAGGGGTGTTAAAAAAAATTGATTCGGCAATATATCGCGATACTACAGCACGCAATTCTCGAATCGATTCAATAGGCAGACGAATCGATTTTTTAACATCCATTTTTGATGGAAAAATATTCAACAAAACGTCTAACTTTCACACCTTAAGCATGGAAGAATATTATATTAATGGAACATTAAGCCTTAATATTTTATTTCAATGCTGTTCTAACATGAAAAAGGTTACAACCTGTTTGTTAAATACTCACAGTTATAAAACTGAAGTTTGAGATCAATAAATAATAAATTTTCATGCAAATCTTTACAGTGTACATGTACAAGTTTACTGAATGGTATTTTCTAAATTTGAGTAAAAAAAAAAAAATCGCAACAATCGACTTGTAAATTCATATTGGGATTAATCGGTATCGAATCGAATCGTGACCTATGAATCGTGATACGGATCGAATCGTCAGGTACTCGGCAATTCACACCCCTACTAGTCACGATATTAAAAGCAGCACATCTGTTAAAAAAAAAAAAAGTCAGGTTGATTTCCATTTGTGCAGTTCTAGCACCCTGCAGTGGCTAGTTTTTTTTGTTTTTTTTTAATGCAGTTTAATTTTCACAAGGCATGTTTTGACCCTTCTATTTTTAAAATCCACATTAATGGTCAGATGAAGGGGAACATATGATTGTGAACATAGTCAATATGTGTAGGAACTCAATATTTGCTTGCATGAGTGCATCAATATATATTTATCGATTATATTTATTTATATATAATACTTAGAATATTTTTCACTGCCGTAATGTACGAAAACACAATATTGTTTTTTTTTTTTTAGCATGAGTATTACATTTTTATTGTTTTTACAATTTTGTCACCTTTTGTATCGCCAATTTCCCCACAATATCATAATAATTCATATCGTGATAATATTGTATCGTGATCATCATACCAAATAGAAAAGTGCACAATGGAGTCAAGTATGATCAAACTGATGTGATGTTATAACTTATTGTTACATCCCTAATATTTATGTAACGATATCCAAACATCACGATGCGATATTATCACGATATGAAGGTCACAATATGATAATAATCACAATATTGTGGGGCGGCTGGTGATACAAAAGGTCACATTGTTTAAAAAAAAAGAGCATATATTAAAAAACACACACAATATTGTGTTTTCGTATATTACAACAATGAAAAATATTCTAAAAATATTAGATATAACGTTAATATATAAATATTATATATAGAGGCACTCATGCAAGCACACATTGAGTTCCTACACATATTGACTATTTTCACAATCATATTGTGTTCCCCTTCATCTGACCATTAATATGGATTTTAAACATAGAAGGGCCAAAACATGCCTTGTGAAAATTAAACTGCACTCAAGAAATAGCCACCAGAGGGTGCTAGAACTGCACAAACGGAAATCAACCTGACTTTTTCATCAGATGCTTTTAATATCGTGACATGACGACAACGATATATTGTGGCAGTTTTAATATCGCAATATCACTATCATTACATCCCTAGTAAATATGCACCAGAATTCATTTGCGCGCGGTAAGACAATCTTGCACTATAAGCCCAATTAAAGCGTCGCCCCCTATTTCTGAAATAGCCAAAGGTCAGCGTGTGTCTATTTTTTACCTCCGTGGCCTGTTTGCGGCTTACTGACTCCTGAGACAGGTGCTCGACTACGGCAGCCCGCAAGCACTCAGGAACATCGGCACATGTCACCCGGACGTCCCCCTCCAGCATGTTTTCGCCACGCCGGAATTTGACAGCCCCCCGCGCTTGCTTACCGACTTCTGACACTGGTGTGGAGTGTGAAGCACGTTCCTGAAATAGTCAAGCCATCAAAGAAAGCTGAAGACGCCGCTCTCGCATGCCCGTTTGTGTGTTGAAATTGCCTCTGACTAAGTACAGAGAGAGAACTATGGTGATGTCACTTGCACCCAGGCCGGAAAAAAATAGCCTGGCAACCCCGAGTATGTTCACCAGCACCTGGGGATGTAGTTCCAGTATTTACAGGTCGGAGCGTCGCGTCGGTTCCATATGCCAAACACCGCGGGCTCCGAAGTTACAAACTGCACTTGTGTTGGAAAAGGGCAAGTCATAAAATGTCCTCGTTTGGAAGTCGGTTGCTTCCTGCTTGCTGGCTTGTAATTACACCTTGTTAGAGGGGGAAACACTTTCCTGCTGCTTCTGGCATGATGCGCTCGGGTCGTCATGTGGATGTTGCTCTCCTACTATAGAATCATTTTTTTATGCAAATTGGGATTTTTCCTGGCTTAAGTTGAGGCTGAGGCGGTATTATCCTGACTATTATGGGTGACTACCAATATCAGGTATTGTAACTCTTTGACCGCCAAAATGTTAAATAACGATTAGTAAAATCACGACGTATGCCGCCATAAACGTGAAATGACGTCAACTACATTTTTTTTTTCTTTATCGACGGGCAGTGCAATGTCTAAGTGCAGCGCTGCCTGGTCAATGGCTTGTGGAATCAAAAACAGCCACTAACTATGGCCAGCAGATGGCAGCATTGTATCCCTTTTCAATGGGATGCTGCTGTATGAAATTACAATGAAACATGACTGAATCGGATGAAATCTGATGAAATGGAACGTTTTCAAGGATGACGAGAAAATGTATCTTTTAAAAAAAATAAAAAAATTCTCTCCATCTTTTTAATTTTCGCTCAGTGTCACTCAAATGACCTATTTTAAAATGGTGATTACTAAAGAATGGAATAAGGTAGAAGCATACTTTTGTTTTCTAATGAAAAAATGGAATGTGATCTTTCATTTGGTACTCGCCATGTTTATGTAGTAAAAGCACACAATATTCTGTTTGCCTTGAAAGATGAGTGCTCGAAATCGGCTGGCACTGTGGCAGTTGTTTTTTGTTTTGTTTTGTTTTTTATGACGTGTGGCAGTAAAAGAGTATCGGTACTCACAGCCATTTTACGATCAGGCACAAGAAATGAGAAATTACATGAATACAAAGTTGCCATTAACTTCATGCAATTTTAAGGAAAAAAATAATATATTGGGATAGAGAGGTCTTCCTTTAAAATCATCTGTCATTTATCAGTCGGGGGAAAAAAAGTGGTCTCGAACATCCCTAATCCTCACCCTGCACCATGACGTGCATGTATTCTGGAAATGCAACAGACTCACTTCACATATAATAATAATTTCATGTTTCAACAATAAGAATAATAGATCCAGTAAGAATATGACTTTTATCATGTTAAAGCATTCATTCATTATCAGTCACTTAGTCTGGAGGCGGCCGCCTCTGAATTTCGTGCACAGGAAAAACCCTGCAAATGCACTCTGTGCATCACAGTTAGTCAACCTCATCTCATTTTTATTGAGTCCATTTTTAGTCGACTATAAATCTAACATTTTAGTCTCAATTTTAGTCCAAGAAAACATCATTTTATACGTCTAGTTTTAGTCAAACAAAAACTGTCTTGTAGTCTTGTTTTAGTCAGGACAACTATTTTACGCCTGTGTATTTTTTTTTTGTCAGCAGATTATGTTCTCATCTCATCAATGTTCTCATGTTTTTGATGAAAAACAACTTGACACACAATGACAGTGGCTACTAGCAAGTTAGCAAGCATTAGTTAGCAGTAACATTAACATTTTTGGAACGTTATAGCCGTTGGATTAATGTACTAAACTAAAATCGTCAGGTTTTATTAAGTGAAGTACATTTTCATTAGTGGACAAAGATGCATACTAATTTAGTCCTAATTATGGTTTATTAACAAGGGTTTTAGTCTAGTCTAGTCCAGTTTTAGTCCGGTGAAAAACGTGTTGATGAAATGACATTTGTTTAGATTTTGTTGACGAAATTAACACTATTTGGTTTAAAGGTATTTGACGGGCTTGACTGTACTGACTCGACTAACTGTAGAGACTTTCCACAAGCAAGTGTCGACTGCACATGCTGACACTTCCAAAAGTGTTCCCACAAAGTTTCCAGCATGTAACACGTCTGAAGAATTCCGCTTCTAAGCAGCTTAGTCTAAGCCCGCTTATTTAATTGTGCTGTTTCTCAACAATTGTATCCATGTAATGGAGCTCCAATTATCCAGCGTTTTGAAAAAGATTTGATGGATTTTTGTGTTGCAATATCGACTCACCCGTGATGAGGTACTGATACTTGTTGATGTCGAACTTGACGCCGCACAAGCTCTCCGAAGCATCCGTGTAAATATGCTGCACGTGCTGGATTTTGTCAAATCCTTTGTACATCTGTAAGACACGAGAAAGCAAACATTTCATACATACTGCAACTGCACCCTTTAACTTCGCCTCCACATAAATAATCCGCCGTGAAATTAAGCATGTCGGCTTTATCAGATGACATTCCTTACGGAATGCCTTGTGGGAGAAAAGGAGTATTAGTGCTGTGCCCGAACCAAATCATAGATAACACGATTATGCCCGTGTAATGTGCTTGGACTTTGATGCCGTCGTTGGCAAGCCATCCTGAGATTCGTTGCTTTAAGCCGCCGACGGACCTCCATTGAGCTCAGGTATGCAGAGTCAGTGTTTGTCCTGAGAAGTCTTGGCTTTTTTTTTTTTTTCCCTCTGGTTGCAATTTATTTGTCTGGGAACAACAGGAAATCCATGTTTAGAATCGCGGCTCCCACAACAAACTCTTACTTCAACCCACAAGTTTGCGGAGGGTTTTTTTTTGGATGGCATTTTTTTCTCATAGGATTTGTTTACATTTGGACAGAACTGCATGCTTAATCAGCCCACACGGAGAAAAAAAACAAAAAACTCCTGTTTACTGTGCAACTCAGCAGACGGGGAATCCAAATAACTAAACCGAGAGGTCAGCATGTCCCGCCAAAAAATTGCGATCCATTGTTGACGTTTGATGCATTTGTCGGTTGTTTGCAGTCATGTTGTGTTAGGACGGTTGGAATGTTTACATGAGGAGTTTGTTTGAGATGTAATTCCCGCAAAGCTCTATAATCCCACAGCCTGGCTCCTCGTGTAAGCAGTTGGGCTGATGTCAGCATCTCTGAGAAAATATGCAGCGTTATGTAAGAATATCGGAAGTGATGCGCTTTTCCATGACATCATCAAGCCGTCAAACGGCCCAAAATCGATCATTGCTTGTATGGTGGTTATATGGTGGTGTTGTTTATGGAAAAGACGTGTCAAAAAGGACCTTGTGCCACGATGCAACAAACAAATATAGAAATTTCAAGAAAAAACATTTTGACCAGAATAATCTCACCTTCATTTGCTTGACGGTGTAGCGCATCGTTCCAAAAGGGCCATCTCGCAGGAGCTTCTTGCCCACCACTTTAGCACGGATGACTGCAGAGCGAGAGAGGAACCGAGTCAACAACCTTTGAAGATGATCGGGTAACGCGTGTAAACTTTGAGCATCACACAAACATCGCGTCTTGGCTAGTAAAGAGGCATTAAAGGACAGATAAATACCATTTCGGGACCAGGTTGACACGACGGTTAATCCGTTTATCCGATTTTCTGCATTGCTGCTGTTTGCCAAGCAGGCCGAATGGGGGAGAAACACCCAAGGGACATTTTGAGGTTGATATCTATACATCAGGTCATAGTAACACGAGTCCTGCTTAAAACAGTCTGTATTCCTGGGATCAGGCACTTCAGAAGATGTCATCTATATTTTAGGGATGTAACGATAATGGCAAAATCGTGATATTGCGATATCAAAACTGCCGCAACATATCATGATAAAGCAGCACATCTGTTTAAAAAAAGTCAGGTTGATTTCCATTTGTGCAGTTCTAGCACCATAGTTTGTTTGTTCAGTTTAATTTTAATAAGGCATGTTTTGGCCCTTCTACAAGTATGTTTCAAATCCAGAATAATGGTCAGATGAAGGGGACATAATATGATTGTGAACATAGTCAATATGTGTAGGAACTCAATGTGTGCTTGCATGAGTGCCTCAATATATGTATTATATTTGTATATTTATATATAATATTTATCATTGATGTAATGTTTTTTTAGTATAAGCTCTTTTTTTTTTTTTACAATATTCTGACCTTTTGTATCGAGATAATTATCGTATCGTGACCTTCATATCGTGATGATATCGTATCATGGTGTTTAGATATCGTTACATCCCTACTATATATAGTAGGGGTGGGAACTTGCGTAGGCATATCGATAATCTATCGGGAGACAAAGTATCACGATTTATCGCAATATCGATATATCGTCACACTGCAAATATATAGGACCCTCATGTAAATGTTCTTTTCCGACAGTTTGCTTTTCCTGGTGTGGAAGAATGGGGGGCTTATTGTGGAAGGCCAGGAGCAATGATTTGAGACGATAAATTGAACCCAGGCAGATCTGCGGGTCCTGCATAACATAAGAGATCCTCTCTCTCAAGTTCACCTGCTGCCAACAGACACAACTAACGCTGACCCTATTTCTTATCTTCTCCCCGTAGAATTTCCTTCCAACATTCTTTAGGGATTCGCATTCCCCAGAAAAGGCAGGTGAAAAAGTCAGGAGCCTTTTCATTCTTTTTAACTTGCAGAAAGAAGGCATCCGGAATCCTGACTCCTTGGTCTTGGATTCATCAAAACAAAAATAGACTCCAGACAAATGGAAAATGGGGATAGAAATAAGAGCCTTCAAGGAAGCAAAGGCAAGGTAGTGATGATTCTGATGTCAGATGAGGATGAATGCGGAGTCGAATAAAAAAAAAAATGCAGCCATAACAGCCGAACCACCTGTTAGTAGTTAACCGAACATTTCCGATCATAAAATTGATATTTAGTTACCGTGAAAGACTCAAGAGACTTTTTTTTGTTTTGTTTTTTTTGGTGACACGAATTGCACATTTTAGTTTAAGTGTGGAAATGAATCCAGAAAGCTTCGGTTAGTAGAATGCTAAAAATATAGAAGTATGCTAAAAACAGTCCTAACTAGCCACCTTTCAATCCTGCAAAACATTTCAACAAGAAGTTGTTAATTACTTGCTGAACCCGTGCAAGCTGTGGCCATGTGCTATTTAAATGCTCAGTTTTAGTTAGTTTCAATATTAGTTTTTTAAATGTATATTACTTGTAGGGATGTAACAATATCCAAACATCATGATACAATATCACGATATGAACATCACAATACAATAATTATCATGATATTGTGGGAAGGACGGTGATACAAAAAGGTCACAATATTGTAAAAAAATCAAATAAAAATATCTCATGCTAAAAAAAAAGACAATATTGTGCTTTTCTACATTACAGCAATGCTTATGAACAACCTACAATCTCTTATAAGACTTAAATATTGAGTCACTTACTTGCTAATCCAGCACAATTGAGTTCCTCCACATGTTGACTCGGTTCACAAGCATATTACGCTCCCATTCAACTGACCATTAGCGTGGATTTTAAACATATAAGGGCCAAAACAGTGCTTGTAAAAATTAACCTGTACTAAATCAGCCTGACTGTTTTTTTTAAATATTGTGACATGACGCCGACGATGTATTGTGGCAGTTTTAATATCGCAATATCCCGATATTGCCGTTATCGTTACATCCCTAATTGCTTGTGCGCAATATTAAAAAAAAAACAGCATGGGAGCAACGTCATCTGAAGGTGCTTTTCGATTGGCTGCTGCCAGATGACGTCGCTTCTGTGTGACACACTTTCAAACAAACGTCCTTATTCCGGCGGAATATCAAAATGAGTATACTGTACTTAAAATCACATTTAAAATCATCTCCAAATGCTCATGCATTAATTACCAAAGACTAAAACAAACGAGGTTTGCTATAATTCTAGTTATAGTTAGTTTTGTAAACATAAAATGTAGTTTCAGTTAGTTTTCGTTTTAGTTTTATCGTTAGTTTTAGTTCACTAAAATAACCTTGGTTGTGACGCTGCAGCTGTGACACATGTTTATCCTATGCAAAGGATGTGACATCCATTTTCATCAGTGGGAGGCTTTTTTTTCTTTTTCTTTTTTTTCTTCGTGATGAGAGAGGTAACCGGGGTCTGTCAAGCAAATTCGTCTCTCTGGCTTCCTCTTGCCGAAAGCGGATGATTACACAAGCACAAATGCAAATGCTTCATCTCAAGGTGAGCCTGTAATTGAGTTCAACATTCATATTTCGGCCTACGTACCACGCGGCAAACAAACGCGGTTACTCATTGGCGTCTGTGGCGAACTATAACGTGTGACAGTGAGTGAGAAAATAAAAGGAGGCGGAAAGCGGGCGCCGGTGATCTTTTTTTTTTTTTTTTTTTTTTTTTTAGTATGCAGAAAAGCGGGCCAAGTATGGGGAGGCGAGTGGGCGGAAGAGGAATTCTCAGGACGACACACTACCACGCTCCAAAATAAACACTGGAAATGAATCCCTGCTGTTGAGCTTTGTGTCAAATGGAGGAGAAAAACTGCAACCGGAATGTTGCAGGTCAAAGGAAAGTCCGGGCTTCATGATACTTTTGAGATGAGATGGACGTGTGCAAACATTGTATACTTGACTAATAGCTTAGTTTGGACTCTTGTTTTAATACTCGTGGTTGAATTGTGTCCCATCTGGGCCACTGCGAACGTTGAGGTCACACTTGCTCTTTGCTAATCGACTGCATTACGTCCGCGGTAATGCGAAGGCATTTGGTTGGAGACAAGTTTTTGTATTTGAATTCCTGCTCGTTGAGTCACCGTTGGTACGCTCAACATTGGCGGTTTGAAATCGTGAGACTCCCGAGTGGCCTTGTGATCATCATAAAACGGGCGGTGACGCGCATGACATTTGATACGCTTGGCCAAGGGTACGAAACATCTCAGCCGTGCGTGGAATCTCCAGCCTTTGACATGGCATTGTATTTGAAGTCACTTGAGGGGAAACCGGCCACGCTTGCAGAACTCTCGTCCACATCGCTGGAGTCACTGCAAAAGGCTTGTTGTCTAGGAAACAGACGTTGGTGTGAAAAGTATGTTGAAAAGACCGATTTGACATGTCGTTGAGTTTGGCCTACATTTTTCGAAAATGAAATCAATTTTTCGTTAATGTTCCCTTGCTGTAACACGGTTCACTTTTCGCGGTCTCACTGTATCGCATGTTTATTTTAGTATTTTATAACATTTCTGAAGGTTTGAACATTGAGAATGTTTAAACGAGAGAGAAATGTGAGAAACTGTAAATGCCTCAATGAGAAAAGTGTATAAACAGTGTGGTGGTGGGGTTTTAGAGCCTTAAAACATTTATACTACGGTGCATGTAAAACGTAAAGCTAACTACTTGGCAGATTTCATTTATTGCGAGTATTTTTTGGAACCTAACCCCAGCGGAAAAACGAGGGAACACTTGTATTGGAATCAGGGCTCAATTTCTGGAGTAGCAGGAGAGCCACTTAAGCCCCAAGTTATGCAATGTTTAACTTATTTGCTCCCAAAAACGTATAAATATGTTCTATTTTAAACGTTTTAAATGTCCCAAATGTATTTATTTATACGTGCACATATATGTATTTATATGTTTTTACGTTTTTTTTCATGCTAGAGCATACAGGAAGCTTTGATGCAGCCTCTCAACTGCAAATAACGGTTGAAGAAATAGTAGTTATTACACAAACAGCCAGCAGGTGGCAGCAGAGTATAAGAGATCAAACAGGGCCATGTTGCAACAAGCTCTTAGTCAGTGTTTTCACCAGGAATGTCAATATTGATAAAACTGAGCTATATTCCAATGCTAATTGCTGAAAAATGGAAATGGATAGAAATATACGTTTTCTTCCAGATAAAATAAGAGACTTTAATATTTCTTTTGGTAGGTTCCATGTTTTTTTTATAGCAATAGAACACAATATTCTGTTGGCCTTGCAAAATCAGTCCAAATCCAGTCAAACAGCCCTATTGCTTCTGTGAAAATGACTGCTGGAAGTGAATGAGTTATGAGCCAGCAAAACCACTATGCACAGAAAAAAAAAACAGGGCAGGAGCCGTTCCTCTCAGTGCCTGACGGTCAATCCCGGGCCAAACATAAACACGTATCACACTAATCCCCTGCTACTGACCTGCTTCAAGGCACACATATACTTTTGCTCCCGTTCCCCCCAAGGGCTTGAGAACAAAACATGGTTATGGAGCAAAATTAATTCTCAGGGTCAAAGCCTCTAATCTTGCTTTCAAGGGGGGCTTTGCAACAACAATGGCTGCTCGTTTCCCCTTGCAAATGGCTTTGCTTTGCTTTGACCCGGCAATTTGATGGCTGCCAACTAGGTCTGTCAAAACCACACATCAGGTACGTGGTTGGAAAATGGACAACCCTGTGCTTATTTTGTCACATTTGGTGAACGGTTCCAAGCCAGACGACACAACAACAAGCAATGTTTCACACATGCTTGATTTGCTTGAGACTAGAAGATGCACGCTTGCAGATGACTGGCATGAAACAAACTGCGACGACGCCATTTCCAACCTTAATTAAATTAGATTCAGGGAATCAAGTGGCTGCAGGTGATGATGGGTCAAGGCCAGGAAAACGAGAGTGAAACTCTTTGAAGTGGCGTATGTCACTTTTGATGTCGACGTTCGGGATTACTGTAGAGGGTTTCTCCCTCGCCGTGTTTGCAGCGCTTACCTTTTTGCTTTTGCACCGACTCCTCTTTGAACAAGCTTTGTAAACTGTCTTCTACTTCCTGACCTGTCAGTAAATGTCAGGTTGGCTGAAACCAGAGGTTCTGAACTTTTTGGGGTGGGGTACTGAACCCCACTAACTTCCTATGCACCTTCAGAAAACCGTTTTTTCTTCTTCTTCTTTTAAATTCAAGACAGGTTTAGGGTTTACTGGGAGCGAAATGAAGAGGGAGTTGCAGATCATCACTCAAATCGACTCTATATTTATCTTTATCTTTACTTTCAAACAACTACTGCTGTTTTCTTAAGTTGGAAACAGCAGAGCCCCCGGAATTGAACCTTGTGGAATATGTGCAAATTCATCGTACCGTCACAAAAGCCACACATCGACGACTGAGCACAGCAAATTCCCTGCAGCACAGATAGGCCAAGTAATGTTGCATGATCACCTGCAGCCAATGATGGGCCCACAGGTGGCAGGTCATCGTTTGAGTCAATCGAACTCAAGTTAAAGGAACACAAGACTTGTGAAAAACTAACCAGCTATTCTGTGAAATGGATAATTTCAAGATTTCCCTGAAAAGATTGCCAAGAGAGAGAGATTTCGTAGTGTTTCGTAGTTGATGAATGTCCCCATTGAAGTCTGTTCCAGATTCTGACTCTGGCCAGTCTGAGCCGGTCGATTGACGACGCGAGGGATTTTTTAACTCTGTTGAAATGTCAAGTGAATTGTCTTCTGATAGTTGTGACTGTGCATCAGCTGATGCCAGGATAAGTGCCACACATCGGCATGCGTTTGCGAGAGCAGGCTGTGTGTGCGCTCACGGCACCACTCTCGTGCTTTTTTTTTTTTTCCCATTCCCGTGTGATCTCGCAATCTCTCAAATGCAGCTCACGAGGTGATGCGATTTTTGGCAGAGACGGACGATGAGGAAATTGTAAACACGGAGCTTGATGGAAGCAGCAGTTCCTTGCGGGTGCTCACATTTTTTGCATTTTGGTTGTTTTGACTGCCCCATTTCGAGTGGTCCCTAACGACAACGCAGCACGAAATGAAATCAGGTTAAACGCTGCTAATCCCTATGAATGGATGCACATTATGACACATAACAAATGACTTTTATCGGCCTCTAGTGGTGATCACTATTCAGTGCAACATCAACAGCACACTTTACACTGCACATTGTAATTTGAATGACACATTTTGACACAAAGGTCATCCAGCCTAAATGGGCAGAGCAGCCATGTTGAATTCTAAGCTTGAATCTTAAATTCATGTTCTGGTGGGGATTTCCTTCGCGATATTACAGCGCATAATTCTTGTATCGATTCACTATGCGGCCGAATCGATGTTTTAAACATCAATTTTTGATGGAAATATTCAACAAAAAATCCTTAATATTTTTATTTGAATGCTGTTCAAACGTGAAACAGATTGCAACCTGTTTGTTAAATACATGTGTTGAAGTTTCAGTTCAATACATTATCATGTTAGGGATACAGGTTAACAATAACGGCAATATCGTGATATTGCGAGATTAAAACTGCCACAATATACCGTCATGTCAAATAAAAAAATAAAAAATAAATAGGTTGATTTCCATTCGTGCAGTTCTAGCACCATCTGGTGGCTATTTTTTTTTTTTTTTTAGTGCAGGTTAATTTTCACAAGGCATGTTTTGGCCCTTTTTATGTTTAAAATCCATACTTATAAAAGAGCACGTAATAAGCTTGTGTACCAAGTCAATATGTGGAGGAACTCAATGTGTGCTGCATTAGCAAGTAAGCGACTTAATATTAAGAGATTGTAGTTTGTTTATAAGCATTGCTGTAATGTACAAAAGCACAATATTGTCATTTTTTTAGTATGAGCTCATTTATTTTTACAATATTGTGACCTTTTTTGTATCACTGACCTCCCCACAGTATCATAATTATCGTATCGTGACCTTCATATCGTGATATCGTATCGTGATGTTTGGATATCGTTACATCCCTAGTACATGTACAAGTTAACTAATATTTGCTAAATTTGAGTTGAATTACAGATTCGTATCGGGATTAATCGGTATCAAATCGAATTATGACCTATGAATCGTGATACGGATGGAATCGCCAGATACTAGGAAAATGGACCGTGCATGATGACCACTGTTATTAATTAAAAAAAAGATCACTAATGCTACAGAAGTCAACGAAAGCTTGGCACGCGTGTCGGAAACTCTCCTTAAGTCAACTTTGGAGCTGTTTTTAGTCTGTCTCGACTTCATACTCATCCCTAAAATAGTCTGTGTTGTATTACAAGTGGCGGATGCGTACGCGTTTTTAACAAGCTGTGTCTACAAGTCGTTTGAAAGGCGCCGCGTTGTTATTCCTCACCTATGTCGGAGTTGCAGTAGGCGTCTTGCGGGTGCGTGAGGGCGCACGAGCAGCCCTCGGTGAGCTGCTGGAGCTGCAGGCTGCTGACTAACAGCAGGCTGAGCAGGTGGCGGTGCAGCCGCTGCATTGCTCTCATCGACTTTCCCCCCCAACGCACGGTGGCTGTTGCTGGCGACTGGCCGGGTCTTCTTCTTCTACTTTCTGTTGTTGTCGTCCGCGTGGATCCGCTGGAGCTGCGCGCTTTATGTCCCGCTCTCGCTTTCGATCTCTCGCTCTCTGTCTCTGTTTGGAGCGTCTCTCCACGCTGATGACTGAGAGCAGCTCTGGCGTAACATATAAGCGCGCCGCGCACTTACGCGGTGGGTGACGCCCCCTCTCCAACTCTGCAGCCCGGGGAGGGGGGGCGGGGCGCCGAATCACAGGGCCGATGGCGCTCTGCAACCAGGGTTATTATGGTTTTGGAGGTTTTTGTTTTTTTTTAATTCGTTTTCAGTGTGCTTTTCTTAATAAGTTATGTAAGTAAGTTATAGTAAGTAAGTAATTAGTTTTAGTTATTTAATAAATGCTTTATTTTAGTTTAGTTTGTTAGTTTCAGTATTAGTTTTAGTTTTTTTTTTAAATGTGCATTACTTGTGCGCAATATTAAAAACCAAAAAAAAACAAACAAACAAAAAAACACCATGGGAGCGACATCATCTTTTGGTGATTTTCTTTTGGCTGCTGCTAGATGACGTCACTTCTGTGTGACACGCTTTCAATCATCCTTATTCCAGTTAATATAAAAAATAAATCGACTTAAAATCGTCCCCAAAAGGCTCATGCATTAAATTAATTCCCAAAGACAAAAACGAAGGACATTTTTTGCTGTGATTATAGTTACATTTAGTCTTGTAAACAAAGAATGTAGTTTCAGTTAGTTTCCGTTTTTTAAAAAGCATTCCTGGTTTTAATTTCGTGAGCGAAATAGTTTTTTGAATTTTAGTTTTATTTTTTTTCGTTTTAATTAATTCACTAGAATAACCGTATTAACTTTTTACTGCTGAAAATGGTTCAGTGAGTCAAGTATCCATTTAACTCATTCACTCCCAGACATTTTCACTGAAGCAACTGGATTTTGATTGATTTTGCAAGTCCCACCGAATATTGTGTTCTATTGCTATAAAAACACTGAACCTACTAAAAGAAAGATTAGTGTCTCTTCTTTCATTAGAAAAAAAGTATATTTCTATCTGTTTCTGTTTTGCAGAAATTAGCATTAGAATATAGCTAAGTTTCATGATTATTCAAATATCTGTTTAAAACTGGGGAAAACAGCTTGTTGCAACAAGGCCCTGGTTGATCTCTTATACTCTACTGCCACCTGCTGGCCGTTTTTGTAATAACTACCATTTTTCAACCGTTCTCTTCAGTTCAGAGGCTGCATCAAAGCCTTCTGTCCACTCTAGCATAAAAACAAAACAAAACTGATGAACATATAAATATGTCTTTGGGACACTGGTCATATTAAAAAGTATTTATACGTTTGTGGGAGCAAATGAGTTAATTCTGTGATCCTAAATATAACTTCTATTTTTTCTTCAGGGGGCAAAAAAGTAAAAGCAAGTCTTATGGCTTCACCTGAAGGTCTTACATATTTTTTTCCTTATACAGTGATACCTCGGCTGACGAACGCTTTAGCTCACGAACTTTTCGCCTCACGAACATTAAATTCGCGAGAATTTAGTCTCCGCTGACGAACTACTTTTCGGCGGACGAACCAAACCACGCGGTCGAACAGCACCACGGTGGCGGCCACGAGAAGCTGACGCACGCTCACGGCGTCCCAGTTCGTCACCCCCTTTCTTTTAGTGCAGACGCGGTTTGTGTTTGATAGACATTTTGAGTGTACTTTTGCTATTATGGGACCGAAAAAGACCCCACCACAGGCTAGTGTTAAGCCTAATGCTTACCAGCGAGGGACGGCGATTCGGCGGCGCGTTTGCATTGTAGTCAATGGAGTTCGCGCCACTAAAAAAAAGCGAAAGTGCCATCACGTACCTCAAAAAAGGAGAAAATCGTGCCACGGCTGTTTAGTCCCAGGAAAGAGGTGAAAGTAGTTGGCGGTGCTCACTTTTTGTTGACTCGCGAAAGTTCTCCACTTCCTTGTTCACCAAGGGACACACCTCCTCCGCTCCGGTGAGCACGAAAGTGCGAATGAGCGACAACCGTTCCATAAACACTCTACGCGGTGAAACGCTTGCGAATGAAGTAAGTCTACCATTGCTACTATCCTTAAGAACTACCATCACAAAGTAAAATAAAACGACTTTATTATACAGTACAATTTATTTCTTTAATTACAATACAATAGCACATTTATTATACATAAAATAAGGTAGATTTTTGTGTAGTTTTAAGGCTTATTTAGTAGAAAATTATGTTTTATAGGGACCTGGGAACGGATTATTCTCATTTTAATGGTTTCTTATGGGAAATAAATGTTCGGAAGAAGAACTTTTCGGCTTACACACACTCTCTGGGAACCAATTAAGTTCGTGAGCCGAGGTATCACTGTATTTTATATAGGGCTACTGATTATCTTAATAATGGACTAATATGTCAATTCTGCTGATTCATCAATTAGGTTTAAAATATATATATTTTTTCATATTGACAGTGTAGACAATGCACTAACATTTTATTTTTATGATTCAGTTAATGATAAGGGTTTATAACTTACACTAATATGTGCATTTAAGAAAAGTGCATGTTGTGTTTATTTTTCTTTCATTTGCTTTATTTTCTATTTTAATGATATATTACGTACATAACCATGATATAAATTATAGGCGGTAGGACTAGATCAGTTCTTCTTCTTCCTACTCCCTTTGAACATGTAACGTCTGACTTTACTCATAACTTTTATTTTCTTCCTTTCACTTTCATTTTATATCTTGCATTGCATTGATATGTTCAATAAGCAAAACCAAAATGGGCAAACATGTCGATCATTGTTTTCCAAAGTGAAAGCAGATGTTTTTAAATGTCTTTCAACACAGTGATTTCAGAGAAGATATTTACTTACTCCATAACTAACTAGTTATAATATGCGTATATGTCAAGATGAGATATGACACTGACTGCTGCCTCGGCCCGGCCGTGACCTTGACGGCGAGGCAGCAGCAATCAGTGTCTCCGTTAATCCGACTCTATTCTCAACGATGGGGGTTCAATTAGCCAATTAAACTCGTCTTCTTCCGCCTCTTGACTGTCTCGGTGAACCAACCCGTGTTATCGCCGCAGAGGCTTATCTGCACAGACTGGACGGAGAGCTATGTTAAGGAATGACGATACTCGCCGTTATATAAGCCAAGGCAGGAATAATCAAGTTGAAGGAAGCGCGAGCGTTATTTTGTGCCATCGCGTTAAGACTTCATTTTCTGGCTTTCTCTTTCATGATCGGCGAAACACTATTTGGATAGCTGGCAGCGTGCTTTATGGAAATGAGTTGTTTGGTCACCTTCTTTTTTGGAGATGAACTCCAGTTCATGATGAAACTCACAGAAACGTTCATTTTGCATTTCTGCCTCACAAATGAGTCACATCCATTATCGTTTTGGAATTTTTCATTTGAGTTGGTTATGATTTCGTTTTGAATTTTTTTTTTCAATCTAGCCAGTTTTCAGGGTGGTTCTGTTAGTTTTTATCAGTTTTAGTTATTTAATAAATTCTTAGTTTTTTATTTATTTATTTATTTTTAATTTTTATGTGTATTACTTGTGCGCAATAGTTAAAAACCACCATGGGAGTGATGTCATCTGAAGGTGTTTTTCGATTGGCTGCTGCTAGATGAAGTCACTTATGCGTGACACACTTTCAAACATTCGTATTCGGTTAATATCAAAATAAATCTACCGTACTTAAAATCACATTTAAAGTGATCCTTAAAGGCTCATGCATTCAATTAATTACCAAAGACTAAAATGAAGGACATTTTTGCTGTAATTATTAGGGATGTAACGATAATGGCAATATCGCGATATTGCGATATTAAAACTGCCACAAATATATCGTCGTGGTCATGTCACGATATTAAAAGCAGCACATCATTTAAAGTCTGATTGATTTCCATTTGTGCAGTTCTAGAACCCTCTGGTGGCTAGTTTTTTTAGTGCAGTTTAATTTTCATAAGGCATGTTTTGGCCCTTCTATGTTTAAAATCCACGCTAATGGTCAGATGACGGGGAACGTAATATATGCTTGTGAAGAGAGTCAATATGTGGAGGAACTCAATATGTGCGTGCATTAACAAGGAAGTGCCTCAATATTAACTGTTATTAGAGATTGTAGGTGGTTTATGCATTACTTTTGTAAAAAATGGGGCTGTCAAAGTTAAAGCGTTAAGAGATTAATTAATCACAGAAAAATATCGAATTAATCACGTATTAACGCAGATTAATCACACTATTTTTTTTTGACCGCACTTGAGCCTTGAACGTAACCGATGATGGTTACGTTGAAGGCTGTGCAGGTCAGTGATGAGGTCAATGCACGGCATTTCCTACGCCTGTTGTTCCAAAATGAGCGGGGTGACTCCAGTCGGTGGTAAATTTCGTTTTAAAAAACACCCCGACGGGACTTTAGATAAAACAAAAGTAATTTGCGTTTAATTAATTAATAATTGCTGAATTGCACCCAATTGATATGATGCTGTTATGTTATGAGCAATACACGCATGCATGCAATTGCGTACATGCATTTAATAAATTTTTGCAAATGACATTCAGATAATAAAATGCATTAATGTCAAACTATTACGGTATTTTGTATTTATTTTATATTACGCAAATTTAAATTTAAATGTAAATTTAGCTGATTAATCGTGCTTAATCAAAATTAAAAAGTGTGATAAATTAAAAATTTTAATCGTTTGACAGCACAAGTAAAAAACAATATTATGTGTTTTTTTAGTATGAGCCATTTTTTTTTTACAATATTGTCACCTTTTTCGTATCGCCAAACTCCCAATTTATCACTATCATTATTGTATTGTGACCTTCGTATCGTGATATCGTATCGTGATGTTTGGATATTGTTACATCCCTAGTATTTATAGTTAGTTTGAGTTAGTTTTGTAAACATAAAATGTCATTTCAGTTCATTTTTGTTTTTTAAAATGCATTTCTGTTATTTTATTTCGTTAAATTTGTTTTTTAATTTTAGTTTTTTTCTTATTAGATTTAGTTAACTAAAATAACCTTGGTCACATCGAATGTCTCCCTCACACGATTTCTCACGATTGGCCAAAAATTAAGTCAGTGTTTGCTCGAGTAGATTAGAACAGCGTGCCATTAAATGTATTCTCATTTTAAGAGGGGTAGATCCGACCCGGTCGGGCGACTTTTAATCGGTGCAGACATCAAGCGGAAGGCACGTGAAGCCGTTTGGCCGCTGCGTCTCATTGATAATGGCCGCGTCCGTTGTGATTTCAGCCTCCTCAACTGATGCCTGAAATAACAGATATGTGACATTCCTGAGTTGAGACACGAGATCGGCATGCGCCTTGCAGTCGGGCCTTACTTTTGTATGTCCAAATGTGGAAATGAAGGAGGAGGAGGAAGTTGATTCATTTGAGAGAACAAAATGATTTCACTCACAGTAATTAACAGGCAACATTCCTTACATACTATAGCACGAATGTGGCAGCGGGAGCGACCTGAAAGTCCAAATTTACCACTTTCAAGGAAAAAAAAAAAAAAGTATTTTCATTGCATTTGATGGGCTGCTGCATGCACATCTTATTTAATCATTTTGTGTCTTAGTTCCTGCATTCTAAAATGGCCAATTCATTTAAAATCCATTTATTTCTGACCCCATCCTTCTTAATTCCACAAAAAACAACATATTTGGGCATTTTAATGTAGGGGAGGGAGCAGACGGGTACCTCACGATACGATATGCGATACAAGGCTCATGATAACGATTATCTCACGATATGACGATACCGTAATCCACGATAATCTACGATTAAACTACTCAAGACATAAACTGATGTTTTTTCGATGAGAAAACAGTTTCTTTTTGTACCATCAGTGAAACACAATATTAAAACTGGTGTCTTCTTCACAGAGAGTAATTTGTTTGTGTAACATTGTAAAAGTAAATGAATAAAATTACTTAAAGGGATACTTGACTTATTTAGCCATTTTTGGCAGTCAAACATTAATATTTTGCCTATAATAAATTAGATATTTTCATTATTTTTCATGTACAATTAGTACCTTTAAAAACACATACAAGATCAAACCTAGAAAACAGGTGAGCTGTGATTGGTTACCTGAGACCTTGTGATGTCATTTTCAGTCGACAGCAAGTTGCAATATGTGTTTTTAAAGCTACTAATTGTATGTGAAAAATAATGAAAGTATCATATTAATTACAGAAAAAATATTAACTTTTTATTGCTATAATGAGCTAAATAAGTGAAGTATCCCTTTAAATATTACATCCACATTATTTCTCTGAAATTGTGTGCAAAAAGTAGAAACATAAAATGTGTTTTCAAATGTTCAAATTGAAGATATAATCCACATTTTTCATAGAAACATGCAAAAGTGAGTCAGTTGCTGGACAGATAAATGTCTTCCACAAGTCAAAGTAAGCTGATGAGTCTTCTTCGCCTGAAGACTTGCGTCCCTTTCCCCGCCACTCTTATGACGGGCTCCCCCTAGTGGCCCCCCAATTAATTACTCAATAAGTCTTGAACAATGGAGCCGCTGTATATTAACTACAAATATCGCCATACTTGCGTAGGCATATCGATAATCTATTGGGAGACATAGTATTACGATTTATCGCAATATCAATATATCGTCACACTCCTATTATTATACTCTAGTGAGTGGAGTTTGGGCAAGACCAAAGGACCAGTGTGGTGCCTTAAAAGCATGATTGGATGAGTTGAATATAGAGCAGTGGTTCTTAACCCGGGTTTGATGGAACCCCAGCGGTTCATTGAGTTGCTCTCAGGTGTTGGGCAGAGGTGAAGACACACACACTTGATTCAAATGATTTGTGATGATGCACCCTGCTTGGCCATCTATTGGCTGCAGTTGATCACGGTACATTGATTTGCCTATCTGTGCTGCGAGGAATTTGGTGCGCTCAGTAGTCGACTTGAGGCTTTTGTGATGATACATCGTGTGATTTCTTTGTTATCGACATCATACTATGTCGAGGGGAGGAAAAAGTGGACGTACGAATATGTGCAATATGAATTCACGTATGGTGTTCCACAGGGTTCAACTGTGGGGCCTCTGCTGTTTTCTGCTGCTTGCTGCTTTAGTGGTAGAAGGCGCATGCTCCACTTTTCATTTTTAATTTATGTGCGCGTCTCACAAATGATCCTTTTACATTGAGCCAAGTAAACGGAAACATCCGCTCTAAAACGGCGCGCTTCTATAAAACCAATTTTTCAATGAGGTCACGTCAGGCTGCAGCATTGTGTTATCTGAGGTCGGACGGCGACAAGGCGGTGACTCAAGAGGAAACACCTTTCATCCGACTGACGAGCCATCAGAGACGCAGGATGAGGAGAGGCTTGAAAAAGATAGCACCGCCGGGAGGGGCGCGCGCCAAAGGGGGAGTGTCCAGCTGGCCTTGACTCACTCACTCGCTCGCTCACTCAACCGAAGTGAGTGGCCCACATGCCGGCCGGGCTCAAGTAGAGCAGACTTATGAGCTCTTCTTCTTTGCGGCTCTGCGCACATTACAGGATGGCTAATGGGAGTCGTTTGAGAGGAGAAAAAAAAGTGTAATTGGATGTCTCCTGCTCGTGAGGAGTTTGGGGTCGTTTGTCTTGTGCTTTAGTGGAGGATGCATTTTTTTTTTCCACTTCTCTGCAGAGCTGGCAAAAGGTAGTTGTACAAGTGCAAATGCTTGTGTAATAGAAGTAGAACTTAAGTAAAAGTAAAAAGACAGACTGAAATGTACTTAACTCATTTGCTCCCAAAAACGTATAAATACGTTTTTTTAATGTTTTAAGTGTCCCAAAGACGTATTTATACGTTTTTTTGTGTTTTTTTTTTGTTTTTTTTAAATGCTAAAACACACAGTAGGCTTTGATGCAGCCTCTCAACTACAAAGAACGGTTGAAGAAATAGTAGTTATTAGGGCTGCACGATATTGGAAAAACATGCGATATGCGATATACTTCCTGAACATAGCGATATCGATATTATTGCGATATTTAACATTTACCTAAAGAAATTACATTTGTATTACCTATTGAAAGAAAAACATTTTTCATGGGGCAAAATAAGCAACCTTATTGTAATCTTAGTTAATGAATTGTAATTATGTCTTGATAATTTTCAACTATTGAATGGCGATTCACATTTTAGTTAGCATCTGACTGGTCAAATTCATATAAAAAGCATAAAATTCCATATAAAACTTATTGCGTGCCTTTGCGATATGCATATTGCAAGGGCCAATATCGCGATATCGATATTTTTTCGATATATTGTGCAGCCCTAGTAGTTATTATGCAAACGGCAGCAGAGTTAAGAAGATCAACCATGTTGAAAAAAAGCTCTTTTACTCACATTTCGAAGTAGATTTGTGAATAATGACGAAACTTAGCTATATTCTAATCTGGAAAGGGAAACAGATAGAAAAATACTTTTTATTTCCTGATGAAAGAAGAGACTTTGATCTTTCTTTTGGTAGGTTCCATGTTTTTTTTTATAGCAATATAACACAATATTCCGTGGGTCTTGCAAAATCACTCCAAATCCAGTAAAACAGACAGTAGTGAAGGGGATTGGGGTTGCTTCAGTGAAAATGGCTGCGAGTCGATGAGTTAAAGGGATACTCAATGAACCATTTTCAGCAGTAAAAATGTTAATATTTTGTTTAGAATTAATGTGGTAACTTCTTTATCTTTCATGTACGATTAATACCTTTAAAAAGTATTTTTTGTACTTGCTGTTGACTGATGATGACATCACCTGTGCTGAGGAAGTAGGTAACGACCAATCATGGCTCAGTTTGCTGACCAACCCCACAAAACAGGTGAGCCATGATTGGTCGTTACCTACTTCCTCACTACAGGTGATGTCATCATCAGTCGACAGCAAGTAGAAAAATTACTTTTTAAAGGTATTAACTAATTTGCTCCCAAGAACGTATAATTATGTTCTATTTTTAATGTCGGTCGACAACAAGAGAAAATAAATAGTTTTTGAAGGTATTAATTGTACATGAAAAATCATGAAGTAATCAAATTCATTCTGGACAAAATATGAACTTTTCACTGCTGAAAATTGTTCATTGAGTCAAGTATCCCTTTCAGTACAAAAGTCAACATGTTTTTTTTTTTTTTTTTTTTTTTTTTTTTTTTTTTTTTTTTTTTTTTTTTTTATGCCAACAAATGTTTAATTGTACCTTCTGGTGATTTCATTGTTCAGCCTGCCATCTATGCATAGATGAACATATGTACATTATTATTATTTTTTTTTAAATGAAGTGAACTTGGGTTCATTTCAAGCCTGATAATCTGTCTTGGCAGCACGGTGGTTGGTAATCACTGTTTTAGATTGTACTTTTAATTCAAACAACTGCATTGCAGCGGCATCATATATTTCTGACAGCTCCGACAGGGTGACTTGACTGCTTCACTGACTTGAGTGTGCAAATCGTCTAAATGTACGATAAAAGACATCTGAGAAGAGAACGCATACATGCTGTGGATGGCCGTGACCCATGACGAGCCTTCATACACCCCCGCCCACATGTGACGAATGGCGTCTCAGGCGAGCCAAATGTAACCGCTGTGTACCGTCAGGCGCGCATTTGGCTGCCGTGCCCGGCGAGGAAAGCCCGCAAATGACTACGTTGTCGTACGGCACGAGACAGCGAGACACCAGGCCTAACCGTCGGCATGGGAAGATGACAACATGGAAATAACTTGAAGAATTCCTTACATTTGGACGGCTTGCCTAAATGAAGGCTTTTTACGCTCACGGACGACCTCAAACGTTTTTGTGAATCCTTCCAAACAAAAAAAAAAAAAAAACTGTGCTTAAATACTCTTGGGAAAAATAAAAAAAAATATATACTTAGTGATTCATTTGAATTGCATTACACATAACTAAATAAAATTGTACTGAAATGTTAACTGTTTTTCAAGTTTAAGTGCAAATTGTACTTAACTCATTCACTCCCAGCCATTTTCACAGAAGTTTTGCAAGGCCCACAGAATATTTTGTTCTCTTTCTATAAAAACATGGAACCTACCAAAAGAAAGATTAAAGTCTCTTGTATCTGTTTCCGTTTTGTAGCAATTAGCATTAGAATATAGCTAAGTTTCATCATATTCACAAATCTATTCAGAATTGTATTTGTATTTCAACATGGCCCTGGTTGATCTCTTATACTCTGCTGCCATCTGCTAGCCATTTGTGTAATAACTAGCATTTCTTCAACCATTCTTTGCAGTTGAGAGGCTCCATCAAAGCCTTCTGTATGCTTGTGCATAAAAAAGAAACATAAAAAAAAAACATTATGTCTTTGGGACACTTAAAACATTTAAAATAGAATGTATTTATACGTTTTTGTGAGCAAATGAGTTAAAAATTTTAAACATTATCATGCCCTTGTGGCGAATTGCCACTTCAATATCCGCTGTTGCAGCCGTACATAAATTCCTGCCGGCCCGCAGATCCACTTTGAAATCAGCAAATATATCCATGTCATAACCTCAATCTGACAAGATTTGGGTTTCTGTCCACATGTTTCAAAATTTTTATGCGAATTTGTTGAAAATGTGCAAAAAAACGAATCTGAAAATTTGATAGTATATTGAGAGGAGACTGCACCATGTGATGATGTCATATGAGAGCATCTCTCTGCCACAAGACACTCAGCTGACTGGCAACAAAAGATTGATTGCTTCTTTTTTTCATTCCAGAAATATTAAAATTTCTTATTCTTTGCATTTTCTTTTTATCAATATGCTGAAAAAACCACCCACTTCCACATAAAACATTTTTTTTCTTTTTTTTCTTTTTTTTTAAGAATTTCTAGCATTTCCATTCAAGTTTATTTTCGTGATTCTTGAAAATTTGAATAAATATAGCAGGCCGTTACATTATACTATAAACGACTGCCAATACAGGTATTTAACTTCCATTTATTTTAGGTTTCAAAATAAGAGCACTAACAGGAAGTACAGTGTTGGCTCCCTTAATCTTGCTGTTATAACAGCATTTGATAATCTGTGTCATGACTAGGGTCATGCAAGGGTTATTACTGTGGTGACTCGCATCATGTAAGGGTTATGTTTACTGTCATGACTAGGGTCATGCAAGGGTTATGTTTGGGTCATGACCGTGAGGTCAAGTGTCTGTTTTGAACTGATGTAACCAGCATCTAGTTTCAACTGGTAAGACGCTATGTGATGCCAGAAGCTATGTGATGTCAGGAATCTTTAATCTCTTTATCTGGTCAACAGCCAATCAGATAATTCCATGTCAGTCCTGTCTAGTCATGTCTAGCCACAACCAATCAGATTGAGTTGCTGTCTTTATAAGCCTGTCTGAGAAATGTGTGTTTTTGTCGGATTATTACCTCTGTTCCTCTGTGCACCTCGACAGCCCAAGTTAGCTTAGCGTCTCGTGATTCTTGATACATTCTCGTTGTTTCTCGTCTAGACAAGTTTGTTCTACGCCTCTCGATGTTATGCGAATAAAGAGTTAAAATCTTATTTGTGTCTAAGTTTTTTGGGGATCTAACTGCAGAACATAACAATCTGCCTTTTTAAATGTAAAATGTTTCATCCAATGTTGCGTGTACTTGTCTATTGGTTCCTATTTGTCCTTTTGCTCGTTAGTTATCAATTGTAAATTACATTATCGATCAAATGCATCTGAGCCATGAAACTCCGGGGCTGAAAATGAGTCTCATTCCGGGCCTCCTCATACTAAATATTGAATGTAAACTGTGTAAATATAAAAACAAAAATCACCACAAATAGTAAAATGTCTTCAAGCTAGGATTAAACACAATATCACGTTTCTCAACTAGGAAGTCAATTTGTTTCAGTAAACCGTAAAGTACATTTACTCATATTCCCTCTTTTATAAATTTCCACCCCAAGAGCGTTCCAATCAATTCAAGTGAACCTCATCTGGACAAAGCAGTAAACGGGATTAGTGGTTTTTCCCCGAGTAGAAAAAGACAAATGTTGAGAAGTTTCCCTGAAACTTGAGCGGCCGCAGGGAAGGTGTGTGGGCAGACCAAAAAAAAAAAAAAAAAAAGAGCTTATTTTGGAAAGTTTGTCAGTGGCGAAGCGCCGGTGAGTCATCGGCAGGTTAGAGGTGAAGGACGGTAACGGGGTCTGGGGGATGCTGATGATGTCATGCTGAGTGGGGTTCGCCCCTGCCAATGCGGTTAAATTTAGAACAATAGCCGAAAGAACAGAGATAAAGATGAATGATGACGAGTGAATCACTTGCAGTGTTTTTTTTTTTTTAAACCATTTCAGGGGATTTTGCATGGTTTTTTTTTTTTTTTTTTTTTTTTTATGCAGTGGGAAGCATGAAGATGTCATGGAATAAAATGAAACAATGGATGGTTGTTTGCAAGCGTGGGTTTTACTGTCTATAGTCGAGCGTAAGATTTTGCACAAACAGCAGCTGGCGCTTAATCATTGCGTATTTTTCTTCTACGATCGGAGACCCTATGCAAACGTTTCCTGTAATTATACTATGGGAAGGCACACGGGTTCAACAATATTTATCTGTTCTAAGACTGCTTAGAATAACGTGAATGCGGGGACCACTCGCCTTTGGGACAAACGCTTGACCCATTCGGGTTTTTTTCCATGCATAAATTGTTGAAGTGATGGCAGCAGTCGTGTTTCCAAATCAGAGTTTTACAGTGCCTCAAGGCAAAAGGTCAAATAGTTTGTTTTGTGTCAGACTGTACTCAAAACATCTTTTGTTAATGAAATGCTGTACAGTAAGTACCTTCAAAGTATTCACAATGACCACAAGGCATCTTTGCTTTGAGGCTCTTGTAAGTATATTAGCCATTGCTGGTACAGAATGCTAAGCGTTTGTTTTTTTCCTTTTTTTTTTCTTTTTTTTTTTACGGCAGAATCCGCCAGTGATTTTGTATTTTTTTTTTGCTTGTTTTTTTTTTTTTTTTTTTTTTTTTTTTACGTCAGAATCCGGCAGTAAATTTTATTTATTTATTTAAGAATCCACTGGTGGGGGGAGAAGTGTTTTTTTGTTTGTTTGTTTGTTTGTTTGTTATTTTTTTATTATGTCAGAATCTGCCAGTGAATTTTATTTATTCATTTATTTATTTATTTAAGTGGGGTTTTTTTTTGTTGTTGTTGTTTTTTTTACTGTCAGCGGCCCGTTTCCACCGGTGAGGGATTTTTAAAAAATTTTATTTTTTATTTTTTTATACATTGTCAGAATCCAGCAGTGAATTTCATTTTGGTTTATTTTTATTTATTTATTTATTTATTTATTTATTTATTTATTTATTTATTTATTTATTTATTTAAGAATCCGCCAGGTGGTGGGAAAAGTGTTTTTTATTTTTGTTTGTTTTTTTAATTGAAGACCTTTTCTATCAAACCTCCATGCGGCAGCTTGCAGCCCTCCAACGGTGAGTCTTGACAGTCGACAAACATTAAGACCATGTTGAGTCTAAAAGTTGATTTTCTGAAAGTATTGTATAATTGTACTTGACATGTATTATAATGATTTGATTTGTGGTGTTATAACCCTAATATGCGACAAAATAGCCCAATACGTTGAAGCAAGGGTTGCACACACTCGACGGCTAACCAACTTTTTTTTTTTTTTTTAACTGCCGTGAATGGGCTTCCATAGGATGCACACTGCTGAATGCAGCTGTTTTCAAACATCTTCCAGGACCTTTCTCCCATTACTCCTTTTGTAGCACATCTTAATCGAAAACAGTGTTGCTGACATTTAGGCCGGGCCCGGTATGCGCTTGGCGAAGCTGGCGGTCGCCTGACTTTCCTTCCTCAAGTGGCCTTCATCCGCTTATCGCCCTTTCCAAAATGTTGAGAGCAGGAAACGTTTATGTCTTAAATGCTTCCTGCTTTTTTTTTCTTTTCTTTTTTTGGATGACTCATTTATTGATATTCAAGTGAATGTCGCAGCTTTTCCAACATGTCATTTCCAATTATGGAGCTGGAAATGCAGCATCTGTATTAACACCTCTTGCAAATAGAATTACTGACATTTCTGTCAATGCACCTGAGCGGCAGCTTGAAAAGCATTTTTGAAAAGTGCTTTATAAATAAAGTTGAGTTGAGCTGAGTTGAGTTTAGTGTGTTTTACACATAGAAGGGCCAGAACATGCCTTGTGTAAATTAAACTGCACAAAAAATTAACCACCAGAGGGTGCTAGAACTGCACAAATGGCAATCGACTTGACATTTTTAACAGATGGCTGCTTTTAATTAAAATCGTGATATGGCGACAACGATATTGTGGCAGTTTTAATATCACGATATCACGATATTGTCCATCATTACATCCCTAATGACAGCGTGATTGAATGGTTGCCGGTCTGTATAGAAGCCCTGTGATCGACTGTGACCAGCCCAGGGTGTGGTCAGCTGGGATATTAGCGCTTGTGTGTGTGTGTGTTTTGTTTTTTTTTCCCTCCAGTTACGTTGATGACCAGTCCAGGTTGTACCTTACATCTGTACCAAAGTGAGCCGGGGTAGCCTCCAGCTCAACCCGGATGAGAAAATTGATGGATGGCAAACAAAATGTGATTTCACAAGTCCTTCCTTGGTTGAGACTGTCATTTCCTCAACAATGTCGCAACAGTGGCAGACCGCGGAGAGAAACTCGGTCGTTAAAGCAACACTTCATCCAGACTCCACATCTGCTTTTCGTCCTGAGGGTTACGATGAAGGCGCTTGCTTACAGCATCCAGCTTCCTTGGCTGGATGAATTTTCAGTGTTGAACAGCATCACGGAACCGCGTTGTGACAGAATGTTCCGGATTTGTTTTCCTGCCTGCATGTCCGCGTTCAACTTTTCCTACCTGTAGTGCGCAGGCTTCCGTCACGTGGTTTCCCAGCTGGACTTTGTGTGATTCATCGTCATTTGCACGCTTGAGAGACGAGACGTGACGTTCCTTTCGGTCGCATGACTGGCAATCAATCAGTCGCTTCGTTTTCTGCTCAGCCTTTTCTCAGACGTAATCCAGCCGGAGCTACCGGAAAACGGCAATGAAACGTGGCTTTTCCTTTAAGAGGAATGTGGCACACTGTTGATGGATTTTGCAGGACTGGCCCACTCGAAGGCCGGTCTGGAGGCAGAAAATGAGCCTTCGTGAAATTGATTAGCACTCATCAGGTTTGTCTAGGACAGCCCTCCCATTACCGAAAAGACCACAGAGAAGCTGGACTCAAATAACTTGCGTTTACCACAGCCTGGCCATGCACTTAACACTGTCAAATTTGTGTTGACTTCTTCTTCTGCCGTCTGTTATTAAACGGTGTCAAGCTCACAACAGAGTTTGAGTGTGGAATGAAAATGATCCTGAAGGTGTGAGGCCCATCTTTGGCTCCTGGTGATGTCAAATGTCTCGATGGAGTCGAATGAAATCGGTTCGATCCCTGATTTTGGTGCTTGAGTGTTGCGGGTTTGTGCTGACTGGTCGAATCAACAAGCAAAAGAGAAATGTGAAGAACCCATCACTGCCAAGTGCTTTTCCATAGCTGACCACGCTGGTGTGATTTTCTTCCACTGGAAATGAAAGAAGGATGTTTTGTTTGTTTTTTTTTGTCCAGATAGACATGTGATAGGCAGTCTATTGGCTGGGAAAACCCTTTCAGCTGTCTTTCCACTGTCCCTCCACTCGAGAGGATGTCAGGACGCAAATGTATTTCCATTTCAGATTCCTTTGCGGGTCTCCCCTTTTTCCACAATTTAGAGCTAGTTAGTGTCCATATCTGTCCATTATGTTTGCTTTTGTGGACCAACTCGCGGCGCTTTTCCATGCTCGTCGTCTTACGGAGGGAATCCGTTTGGTTTTGGTTGAACCCAGCCGACCCTTTTGGGAATTGTCAGATTTCTTGGTCATGGTGTGGCCTTTGGCAGTAATCTTTGGGTGTTGCTTCAAACCAGTTGACATGAAGAGTTTTGGCACAACACACTGCAATTTGTTGGTTCCACTTTGGACTTAACGAGGCGATACTAACTGCTTTTTCTTTTCAGTCCTCTGTCTTTGTAAGAAGAGGATGTCACGGTAACTCATGGAAGCTGCCACACAATTTCGACTTGTCCAGCCATTTGTATCACATTTGATTTGTTGGTGGTACAATGAACTTTCAAGTTGTGTTGACCAAGAAGGTGGCTCTCTACCAGCACCTCTCTACCGTATTTTTAAACTTTTACAGTCTTGTGAATTTGCCTATTGGGGGTGGGGGTAGTCACAATTGAAGGAGCTGCTTGTTTACTGCATACTACTCCTACAACCGCTATACAAAGACAACTTCAAATGTACTATTTCCAAACCAGTACATATGTTACGCTACTGCCATGTTTCTACAGCCCCTATACTGTCAATCATTATAATGTGGCCAACTTGCTATGTCTTGAAAAGCATTCTGGGTGGGTGGGCATCTCTTGCTTTTGTCTACCCAAGCCATTTATGTGGTAATATGTGTGGCTTGAATGAAAACGATCGTAAATGTTGGATGGGCGTGCCATGTGTTTTGTAGAGCCGTTCTTGAATATTGGCAGATTTCATGTTGGAACCTTTTATAATAATAATATAATAATAATGATAACCAATCGGGCAATGGAAAGTTTCAGCAAAAATTGTTTTTGAGGTGGCAATTAGTGAAGCAGAATTCCCTGCAGACACTAACCTAGCTTAACCTGCATGTGACTCACATGAGGAAGGGACAAGTATGGCCTGTATGGGCTTCCCTGAAGTATTTCCATGTGCCAGGCTTGCTCATCTGGCGTATTTACTGTACGCTAAATGAAGAGAGCCTGGGAGTTATGTAACCAGAGAAAAATCAGCCGCTACATACTGTAATTGTGGGAATGCTGAAAGCTATTAGCATTCAGCTGAGCATTCAGCTATTAACATTCAGCTTTCAGCATTCCCACACAATTTATCCAGAAATTGTATTTAGTCTAGTTAGATTATTGTTATTTTGTTGTTCTTGTTGTCGTTTTTTAATACATGAAGGCTTTTGGTCGATTTTTGCTTGATGGCAACATTCAAGACCAAATGTTCCACATGTGAGAGTTTGAAAACACTAATGGTTTTTATATTTATTGGTATGAGCCTTTTTATTATTATTATTATTATTATTGAGTGGTCCTTATGCATGCCAGATCCGTCGCACCAGCATCTACTGAAACTCAACAGAAGTAGCCTCTCCCTCCCACAGCCCCTTGAATCAGTGGGTGCTGGTGTCTGTGGATCTCACTTTGCTTTATCTATCCTTCCCTCCTTCCTCTCTTTAGTTTTTCCTCTGGTCACTTGAGATCTCAATTTATTGGAAGTTTGAGGTTTCTGGGGTTGGCATAAGACTCTGGTTTTGTAACCACGCAGGAGGGGTTTTGTTGGTGCTGGATTTCACTTTGATGGATTGGATGTACTGGCTTCTATGGATCTCACTCTGCCTTATCGATCCTTCCCTCCTTCCTCTCTTTAGTTTTTCCTCTGGTCTCTTGAGATCTCGCTAAATTTGCTGGAATTTAGAGGCTTCCGGGGTTGGCGTAAGACTTTGATTTTGTAATCATGGGGAAGGCAGGAAGTGTTTGGTCGGTGCTGGATTTCACTTTGATTTATCTTTCTTTTCTCTTTATTTTTTTCTGACCTTTTCTCTCGTCTCCTGACCATTTAAACCTCACGACTGGCAAGATTCTGAAGTACCTGGTTAAGGCGAAGGGTAATGGGATATTTATAAGGCTTTAGGTGAATTAATGAGTATAAATGTATACGTATTTGCACGCACACGCACGCACGCGCACGCACGCACGCACGCACACACAAAAAAAAAAAAAAAAAGAGCAATGATGATAAGACGTTGAATCGGTAAGACTACCGAATGAACAATTCTGAGCTCTTAAAAAAAAAATAAAAATAAATATTATTATTATTGAAACCCTCATAAAGTGAATCCAAAAAGATTGTCTTATGTTCCCACCACAAGTGGATCTGTTTTCAACACCACACTAAGTCTCCAGCTTAGAAGAATAAGCAAACAATTGTCATGTGAGAACTCTTGGTTCTTACCTAAATTTTAATTGTTTAAAGCGATACAAGACTTGTGAAAAACTAACCAGCGCTTCCGTGAAATGGTTAATTACAACTCTTCCCTGAAAAATTTGTCAATTTATTCTGAACCACTATGATTTTACAGCACTTTTTATGAATATTTTTGCATTAAGTTACATTATCGGCCATCACGTGATGCGTAAAACACACATTGAAGCCGGTCGGCTCATAGCGAGTCGAAGCTGGGAACATCCGAGTGACTTTTACTCTGCTAGGCTAAGCTGTTGTGTGCTAAACACGCTTTAACCCACATCAGGAGTGGCAACTCCCGACCGCCTCACCCCCACACGGAATGACATGTTGAGGATTTTACTCTGGTCAGAATTGGCACAGTAATTGGGATAGAAGACGGTCTTTTTCGTGCCCATTACGTCAGCAAACTCCCATTGAAATGAGCGAAGGCGGCTTCCGTTTAGGCACGGGATACGTCATCACGATCACATGACCACAACAATGGCGTTCACCACGGTACGTTCGAATTTTGACACTTAATCGGTTTAAAAGAAAATTCAGGGAATAAGATGCCAGAGATATTTGCACTTTTATTTTTTATAGCAATGCCTAATCCAATACTGGAAAATGAGATATAAGTCTTGTATCGCTTTATAAGTTTGAGAGGAAGCTCTTTTCTGTTCTAGCATGAAGATTCCAATGTGAATGAGATTGAGGTGGACCAGTCCAAGACCTCACAAAAAGGTTCCTCTGGATGAACATTCCAGAAGAGTACAAGCTGGTAAAAATCCAGTCGTTTGTCACAGTACTTTTCCACTGTGCCTTCTGAGCAAAATGAGATAACAGATGTAACATTGTTGACTAATTCCCTCCCGCCAGAGAAGGTGATGGCGCATGTTTTTGTGGCTTGGGAATCAAAGAAGAAACACCTTTTAAACATAAAGAATTGGTAAAAAGTAAAGGACGGGAGCTCAAAGGGACATCTTTCGGGATGAATGATCAATTCCCAAGAGAGATAAACGAGCGGCAAAAAGTACTGTTTCCTATAATGAAACAAAATAGACAGGAGGGTAAACGGACTTCGATGGTCGTTGATAAATTATATATCGACGGCCAGCTATTCCGAAACCCAACCTCGACCTCTTGGCTGTTCTAACTGATAATTGGTAGAGCCGAGTATTGTGTGATTATTTGACGTATGTATATGTATGTGTATGTATATGTGTATATATGTATATGTATGTATATGTATATATATGTGTATGTATATGTATGTATATGTATGGATAATGGGTTACGAAACTGAGAATATGAATTTATATCATGTATAAGCTATATAATAATAATAATAATAATAATAATAATAATAATAATAATAATAATAATAATAATAATAATAATATAAAAATATATTCTTAAAAAAATATTTAAAAAAATCTTATAATAATAATAATAATAATAAAAATAATAATCTCGCTTAGGTCACTATTTACTGGTGTATTGTTATGTTGAATCCCCCACAGATTTCCTTCACACTCACTTCCCCCCTCGTTTCTTCACTATTATACTTATCTACTTGTTATCTCTCTCTTTATATAAATTATATAAATTGCCTAATTACTCTTGCTATCCTACAATATGTTAATATTAATAAGCAGCTCATATAGATGTATACATAAGACTGAGTCTATATTGCTTGTATGCAGAAATTGGTTCTGGTCTCCTGGAATGTGTGTGGCGCTCGCTCCCAGGCAAAAAGAATAAAAATTTTAGACCATCTCTCAAAATTTAAGGCAGATATTTGTCTCCTACAAGAAACCCACTTACAAAAATCAGAAGAAAAATTATTTATAGATAAAAATTTTAGTCAAGTTTACTCTGCCTCCTATAATAGTAGACAAAGAGGTGTCTCTATACTTATACATAAGAATTTATTCTTTACTCTAAATAATATAGTAACAGATTTAGAGGGCCGATATATTATTATCCAGGTAACTATATTTAATAAAGTATATACAATTGGTAATTTATATGCCCCAAATAATGATGACCCGGATTTTTTCCATGAATTTTTCTCTCGGTTACTCGATTTAGCAACAAATTCTACTATTATTATTGGAGGTGATTTTAACACGGTCTTGAACCCGTTAATAGATCGTTCTAATAATACGATATATACAAGGCGATTACGATCCGCTAAAGTAATAGATGAATATATGGAGGATTTTGGCCTCAGCGATGGCTGGAGACTTCAAAACCCAACTAAGAAGGAATTTACTTTCTTCTCTGCGGTGCACCGATCATTCTCAAGAATTGATTTTTTCCTTACAAATAATTCTATTGTTGATAAAACTGCTATAAAAATACATTCTATAATTATAAGTGATCATGCACCAGTCTCCCTCACTCTACAAATTGACTCTACCTTTAAACCTCCCCCGATATGGCGTTTTAACATCTCATTACTGAAAGACGTAGAGTTTGATAAAATTATTAGAAGGGAGTGGGCAGATTTTTTGGAAATAAATGACTCTCCAAATATATCTCCATCTCTTCTCTGGGAAGCAGGGAAAGCGGTAATTAGAGGGAAAATTATATCATATTCAACTTATAAAAAGAAACAGGATCAAAAATTAGAAAAATACCTGGAAGATAAAATTAAACTAACGGATGAATATGCATTAAACCCAAATAATCAAATATGGACGGAACTACAGAATATAAAAATACAGTTAGATAACATGTTATCTAAAAAGTCAGAGTTTATAATACAACAGTTGAGATATAATAATTTTGAATATAATAATAAATCAGGTAAATTTCTGGCAAATCAACTTCAACGGAATCGGAAAAAATCTCTTATAACGGCTATTAAAGATATACATGGTGAATGTACACAATCACCAGAAGAAATTAACCATATTTTTTATAACTATTATCGAAATCTATACTCAGAAATTAATAGACCTAACCCTGAACATATTGAGGTATTCCTAAATAGCTTAAATATACCTCAGTTATCTACTGAACATAAAGATATTCTAGATGCCCCGCTTACTATAGATGAGTTGTATCGTGCTTTAGACAGTATGCCTAATGGCAGAGCACCTGGTCCAGACGGCTTTCCGGCTATATTTTTTAAACATTTCTGGTTAATGTTTGCTCCATTATTTCTAAGAGTAGTAACTGAAATTAAAAGAAAAGGTGATATACGTCAAGATATGAATATAGCAGCAATTAAACTTTTATTAAAGCCAGAAAAAGACCCCACCCACCCGTCAAGTTACCGACCGATATCACTAATTAATACCGATATTAAAATTATCGCTAAGGCCTTGGCATCTCGACTAGAGACAGTAATCTCGACAATTATTCATAGCGATCAAACAGGTTTTATTAAAGGTCGTCATTCTACTAATAATATTGGGAGGCTTTTTAACTTGATTAGTATGTCACAGCGGTATGATAAAAAGGCAGTTGTTATTTCGCTGGATGCAGAAAAAGCCTTCGTTAAAGTTAACTGGTCTTTCCTCTTTGCTGTCTTAAATAAATTCGGCTTCGGGGAGTTATTCATTCAATGGGTCTCAATATTATATGATTCTCCTAAAGCTACAGTTACTACTAATGGGATTACTCCTTTATTATTTGCTATATTTATTGAGCCGCTTGCATTAGCTATACGTCAGGATAGACGGATCCAAGGAATCCACTCCGGGACAATAGAACATAAAATTAATCTATATGCCGAATTGCCGACGATATATTACTCTATTTAGAAGAACCTGCTATCTCGTTAGGGGAAGCATTTAACTTAATAACTAAATTCTCTCACTTATCAGATTACTCTATTAACTGGACAAAATCAACATTATTACCTATTACAGAAAATTCATGGAACCCTACAAGTCAGGATCCACACTACTCCTTTCCTACAGGTAATTTAAAATACTTAGGTGTTAAAATTTCACCTAAGTTAACTGAATTAACTTCTTTAAATTTTTTACCATTATTGGATAGTATCCGTAGTGATCTGGAGCGCTGGAATAATCTTCCGATCTCTTTAATAGGACGGATAGCTACTATAAAAATGAAAGTTTTACCAAAGATTAATTATTCATTTTCAATGATTCCATTTAAACCTACGTCTAACTGGTTCCAATCGCTGGACTCTGCTATCATAAAATTCTATTGTAATAAAAAAAAAAAGCCAAAATTAGTCTATCTACTCTTCAGGAAAGTAAATCTAAAGGAGGTTTAGAGGCACCAAACTTTATGTACTATTAATATAGCTAATCAACTACAATATCTTGTGCTATGGACACAACCCAACAGAGATACTAACTGTTGGTTGGAATTGGAGCAGAAGGATTGTAATAATCTTAGACTGTTAGACTTACTCTTTATTACAAAATCAATAAAACGACATAATTGTTTTAAAAACCCAATGATAGCCGCCACCCTGACTGCCTGGTGGAAGGCATTAGAAATTACAAACTCCCAATTGGCGCCCTGTGGGCTCTCTCCCATTTGGCATAACCCCGACTTTCAACTTAATAATCAGTCGTTCCATTTAAGCTTATGGGAGCAGAAAGGAATTACACACCTTCATCATCTTTTCTCAGATAATAAGTTTATATCGTATACAAGCTTGGTCCAAAAATATAAAATAAAAAACGGAAATTTCTTACATTATCTGCAAGTTAAAAGTATGGTTATGAAACAAATCCCAACACTTCAGGATACGGTCCAACTGCCTGTCTTAGCTAAAGATATTATAAAGCTTTCTCCAACAACAAGAAAGAAAATATCAAAAATATATAAGTTATTTTTATACACAAATAAAACGTATTTACCGACTTTAAAATGGGAAAAAGACTTGTCTATAGTTCCGGAACCAGACTTTTGGACCCAAATCTGTGAAAATGTATTTAAAATGACCAAACAGACAAATTTGCAACTTATCCAATATAAGATACTTCATAGAACATATATTACACAATATATGATGGAAAAAAAATGGGACTCTCTGACTCCGACATTTGTCTCCAGTGCTCACAAAACACTGCCGATACTTATCTTCATGCTTTATGGTCATGTACTCCAGTGCTGCATTTCTGGACTAAAATCTTGGAAAAGCTCGCTGATATATTAAACTGTAGGCTTCCTTTATCTCCAAGATTGTGTTTACTAGGTGACTTAACAATAACTGAGCTACCATGTAAACAATCTCAATCTATATTTATAGCCCTTACTATTGCTAAAAAAAATAATCCTTGTCAATTGGAAAAATAAACAATCTCTCAATATCGACCACTGGTTAAACTTACTAATAAATTATATCTCAATGGAAAAAATCTCTGCCTTAAATAAAAATCAAGTGTCAAGATTTAAACAAATATGGTCTATGTACATAGAATATTTTAATCTTAATTTGGCAACTTAATCCTGCCTAGATTCTGCCTGTTAACGAGAGCCACCACATCGTTACAACTTCTGTTTTCGCTGCTTCTGTATTTGGTATTTTGTATCTGTTGTTTTTATTTTTATATAGTCAGGAACCTAGTTGCTGCTAGTGGGCTCGAGCACACCACACTATACGACACTATACTCACTAACTCCTTAAGATTTATTTCTAGTGGGCACTAAGCATCAACACTTGGTGTTACTGCATGCTAATTAGTCAATTTTCTTGACGCCGTCCCCCGTGGTCGGGCAGGGGTAGCTCTGGGGTGGGGGGCGGGTGGGGTGGGGGGGCGCTGGGGGGCGGGCGTGCCACCTACACCCGCCGGGTTGGGTGAGGCCCCGCTGGTCGCTCCTCTTACTCACTTCACTAGTTTTGCACTATACACTTTGTAAATATACACATAGGGCACACAACACATTTCTTGGTGGGGTGGGGAAGGGTGGAAACACCGTCTTCACCCTTCAACTCCCCTCCAATTTTAATGCACTTCATGTCCAAGGGGAGGGGTGAGTTGGGGCGGGGAGCCATCAGAGGGGATGGACTGCAGTGCCTGGCAGCGCTGTGGTCCCCCCCATCTGTGTCCCTGCCCCACCACTTTGTCCCTCCATTTCCTTTTTTAATGCACCACGCATATACATATTCATTTTTTTGGGGGGATGCGGGTGTATCGGAGTAGGGGAAATTTTTTCCCTCTGCTCCGACTCACCTGCTCCCAATTTTAATGCACCACACGCACACACTTGTATATACACTGGGTGGGGCCACATTCACGGTGTAAGGGTAGAGCTCGCCAGTCGGCGAGCTGGCGGACTCAGTGACAGGGTTAGGTGTCACTAGTACGCTGGCTTCCTCCTCTGCTTTCCCCCCTCCCGCCGCTGTGCTCCTTTCGCACGGCTGGAGGTGGGGTGGGCACGTCTTCCCTCTCTGCGCTGCTGCCCAGTGCCGGTTTCCGGGGGGGGGGGGGGGGGGGGGGTCGGGGTGTGTTCGGGGGTTTGGGGGCCGGGGATGGCGGGGCCTGGGTCGTGGCGGGTGGCGGGTTTGGGTGGGGTGCGGGGGGGTCGTGGGGGGATGGGGGCTGGAGACCGGTGGGGCGCTGTGGGGGCCCGCCGGGCCTCGTTCTGCGGCCTTGGGCTCGGGGGTGTGGGCCGGGGCTGGGGCAGGGGTGTTCCGGGCGTCTGGGTCGGCTCGCCGACCGGTGTCCGCTCGGGTGGCTTGGGGGTGGCCTTGGTGCTGCCGCGGCCTGGGGATTCCGGGGGGGGGGCGGTGCTCGC
The DNA here is from genome assembly GCF_051991245.1 of Festucalex cinctus. NCBI lineage: Eukaryota > Metazoa > Chordata > Actinopteri > Syngnathiformes > Syngnathidae > Festucalex > Festucalex cinctus. The sequence goes on along the minus strand of NC_135426.1, from coordinate 4,973,576 downwards.
TTTGCTGGACCGCGGTTGACGGCTTCTCTCTTTGGTGGTGGTCCTTATGCATGCCAGTTCCATCGCACCAGCATCTACTGAAACTCAAACAGAATTCGCCTCTCCCTCCCACAGCCCCTTGAATCAGTGGGTGCTGGTGTCTGTGGATCTCACTTTGCTTTATCTATCCTTCCCTCCTTCCTCTCTTTAGTTTTTCCTCTGGTCACTTGAGATCTCAATTTATTGGAAGTTTGAGGTTTCTGGGGTTGGCATAAGACTCTGGTTTTGTAACCACGCAGGAGGGGTTTGGTTGGTGCTGGATTTCACTTTGATGGATTGGATGTACTGGCTTCTATGGATCTCACTCTGCCTCATCGATCCTTCCCTCCTTCCTCTCTTTAGTTTTTCCTCTGGTCTCTTGAAATCTCGCTAATTTGTTGGAATTTAGAGGCTTCCGGGGTTGGCGTAAGACTTTGATTTTGTAACCATGGGGAAGGCATGAAGTGTTTGGTCGGTGCTGGATTTCACTTTGATTTATCTTTCTTTTCTCTTTATTTTTTCTGACCTTTTCTCTGGTCTCCTGACCATTTGAACCTCACGACTCTGGCAAGATTCTGAAGTACCTGGTTAAGGCGAAGGGTAATGGGATATTTATAAGGTTTTAGGTGACTTAATGAGTATAAATTTATACATATTTGCACGCAAACGCACGCACGCAAACGCACGCAAACGCACGCACGCAAACGCACGCACGCAAACGCACGCACACACAAAAAAAAACAAAAAAAACAACAACAAAAAAGCGCAATGATGATAAGACGTTGAATCGGTAAGACTACCGAATGAACAATTCTGAGCTCTTTTAAAAAAAAAAAAAGAAAAAAAAAAGAAAAAGAAAAAAAAGAAACACCTTAAGGAGGGGCAGAGGATGTGGTTGTCTTCCACTTGTGCCGTCATTGCCACGCTCGTGGGAATGACTGGAAGGAACATGTCCAGACAGAGCGTGGGTGTCTGTGGGGCCCCGTCCACGCAAACCTCTTCTCCCGGCGGCAAACATCCGCACCTTGCTGCTACCGACTGCTTCTCAGATATGTGCGAAACTGTTTCCGTCTGATCACTCATCACATGGTGGACGTGCGACTGCGAGTTCAACATTTTTCCCGTTAGTTGATTTTTCTTCCATCATCTTCCCGTATTCGTCACAAGATGAAAGGGGTTGGTGGGAAATTGAAAACAAATTCTTTTCTGTTTGGACAATGGGTGGGTCGTTGAGCCCACTGACGTCATGGTGGTCGCGCAACCGCCTGCTTATGGATGATGACATCAGATTTTAGAGTAAATTGTGACATTTGAAAAAAATAGACTTAAAACTGTTAAATGAGGAGAGAGTTACGCAATGGCCACAAGACATCAGGACCAACTCAGGCAGTTAACTTCAAGGGGCTTCTTGAACAATTCAGTAGTAAACTTACCTTTGCTGTGATCCGGAAAGCCTCTATTGCTGCATTTATTCACCCATTTTTCATCAAATGATGATTTCATCAAGCTCATTCCAAATTCATTTGTCAGCTCACTCATGTTTCAGTTCTGTTTTGTGGCCAACGGATATATCAGAGTTTGTTTTTTCCCAGTTCCGACCTGTAATCATTCGAGGCGACAGTAAACAAGTAAAACGGCGGATAGTGGTAAATTGTTTTTTATTTTGGTCCTCAAAACTCATGTTGACCTCTAGCAAACTTCTCGCAATTTTGCTTCCTTTAGTGTTTTTAATTTATTTCATCAGCATTTCATACAGTTGAGTAGTTGACCATATAATTATATGCAGAGAGATAGCGGCATACTGTCACATACGTTGTTACGTGAGGTTATGTTGAATTTTTATGAATGCAGAGAGCTATCTAGTTTTATACTCGAGTAAATTGTGTTTTACCATTCACGGTCTGTGTTTCTATTGTTGCCTGACGTCACTTGTAGTCCATCGGTGACGTCGGGGTCCTTTGTTTTTTTTTTCTGACTTCGCCAGTGGAATTTCCGAGTTCAAGGGGGCGTTCCGTACACACTTCCTGGTTTGAACTCGGAAAAGTCAGACTTCCGACCATCCTCGAATGCAGCATTTGTCTTGGCTCCATTTTGACCGGGCCTTCCTCCCCAGTGCTCTGACCCGTTAGCATCTCCGGGTTCCAAGCAGAGCAAGCCTCATGAAACAAACAGTTTGTTTTCGATCAAGTTCAAGTCCATGCTGATTTGGATCACTGTGTAAATTGAAGTTTGTTTGTATGTTTGTTTGTTTTTTACCTGGAGATAATTTACCATAACATGCAATCTGTCTTTGCGGTACGCATACTTGTGAATAAACGGTGCAATTGTGTTAGATTGCTCCAGATAATTGCAAAAAACGTCGACACTTTGTAATCTTGTTTACTTCACACGCCAGTGGGTGATGTCCTTTCAAGACTGGAAAAGTCCCTCTTTAGATTACCGTCTCATTTACAGTCATATCAGATACACCAATGGGCGTTGAGAAACCACAGGGACGAGGTCACGTATTGATGTTTCATTCACTTCAATTGTCCAACATATGAGCAACAAACGTTGTTTGCGGTCTGTGCAGTGGGTCCAAACCCATCCGAGTAAGCTGTGGTCTTCCACCACCAGCTTCCCAGAACCTCACTCATTTTTTCTCATGTGTTTATAAACCCAATGCTCACTTGCCTTAAGTTGAAAGATTCACCGCTATGTGTACAAGGCTGCCGTTCTGGACACCACGTCCGCATGAGCTGCACTTGCAAAGGAGGAATTTTCCGCTCTTGGTTTTCTCTAAATGCGGTCAACACCGCATCAGTCTTACTGTCTATTTAAAGTGTCAAACGTTCCTACTGAGCAGGACGTTCTATTCCCAGTTGTTCACGTGTTGGTGTGAGATTGGAATGGTGACCTTGAACAACTCGATCGTCCGTGCATTCCTACGGGAATTTTGGTCTTTTTGTTACCGATTATGTTTGCATTTGTAAAACATTTCCCAGGGATTGAGAAGTGGGTGCCCACTGATTCAGTCGAGGCTGGTGTCTGTGGATCTCAAATCTGCTTCGTCTGTCCGTCCTTCCTTCCTTCCTCTCTTTGGTTTTTCCTCTTGTCTCTTGGGGGTCTCCTTGGTCTGGTGGAGTTTGGAGGTTTCTGGGGTTGGTGAAGGATTCTGGTTTTGTGGCCGTGTGGGTGGCAGGTGGTGTCTTTTGCTTTTCTCCGTCTTTCTTTCCTTTGAGCTTTTCTCTGGTCTTTTTTTTTTTTTTTTTTTTTTTTTTAACTATTAGTTTATTATCTGTTCTCATTGCTGCTGGACATGTACATTTCCCAGAGGGAGCCATCCCAAAGGGATCATTAAAGTCAAGCCTAAGTCTATGTCTCCTGACTTTCTGAACTTCACGACTCTGGCGAGACTCTGACGTATCCAGTTAAGATTAAGTGAATGGGATTTTTATTTGGTTTCAGGTGAATTAATGAGCCCAAATCCACACACACGTGCACAAATGTGCATATACGCACATTGAAAAAAATAAAAAAAATAAAAATAAAAAAAAATAAAAAAGCAATGATGATGATATGTTGAATTGGTAAGACTGCCGAATGAACAATACTGAGCTCTCAATAAAAAAAGGGGAAAAAAAGAAAAGTGAGTGCCCAAGCGCCTTCCAAGGTGTGCGCCAAATGAAAAGTGGACTAATAAAGCAAAGTTGTGTTTCTCTTCAGGTTACAAGCCCTTCCTATCCTGTGGTGGTGAAGATGGGCCACGCTCACTCTGGCATGGGCAAGGTGAGATGCAATTGTTGTTGTAAGGCGAGCGTAATAGTGTGATGGCCATGCATGCGTCCAATGCTGTGATAACATCTGTGATGACCAGCTCCATTTATCATAGTTCAGTTTGGACAAATTGCTACAAATGAGTGGTCTTTCCTTGCCAAAATCAGCTGTGTTCATTCTTTGCACTGATATTTGATGCAGTAAGCAATCTGTAATGGTCATGAAGACCAAACTTTAATAATTCATTTTTACATGACCGACATAGAAATTCTACGCTTGTTTTCTCAATGCAAGACCGAGAGCTTGCTCTGCCCTGATGCACTTGAGTTTTGCAGCGGGGAGACCCTTCCCATGCATTCGTGTCTGCTTGGGCTGGGTTTCCTTTTCCAGGAGCTGGACAGCATATAGAGTTTCCCCCAAAGTTATGTAAGGACGACGCTGTGCCCTTGTAGAATGGGGACCTCGTTTGACCCCCTGAGATCCTCGCAAATCCGTGACAGGAAACAAGCACATGTGGGATGCAGACATCGATATCACTCTTAATCCAGTCATAAACCTTGTAAAGGTCGAGTGAGACAGTTAGAAATTGTCTTTAAAACGTTTGTGTGCATTCTGACAGTGTTACAATGCAACACAATACTGTATATTGTTATTGTTTTTGCTTATCGTAATCATTTGATTGATATAGTCCTGTATGATGCAAGAAGTTGTATACTCCTAAAAACTGTATTGTTGCTATAGTGAGCTTGTGTGGTCACAATCACTTCCAACTAATAAGCACATATCTTAATGATATCCTTGTCACACTTAGACACTTGTCTTTCAAATGTGCAACAACAAAAAAAGCCATCACAAATTCATATTTGTAGAAATGTGTGAAAAGTGCAGTGACAAAGTGCTTTTTTTTTTTTTTTTTTTTTTTTTTTTTTAACATGTATGGCACTTGTGTTGCCATGACGTAATTTCTCCCTGCGTCTGCTACTTAATTGCTTAATTGGAACGACGTGACGTAGTTCAAAGCCACACCATGTGCAAACGTTTCCAACCTGAGCACCTTCATTAACTCATCTGTGTACAAGTGTGAACTTCCTATGGCATATCCAGCAGAGCACTACCGGCATTTTTTTGGGGGGGGTGCGTGCGTGCGTTCTAATTAGTGGCGTCTGGCTCAAAACAGATCAAAGTGGAAAACCAGCAGGACTTCCAGGACATCACCAGCGTGGTGGCGCTGGCCGGGACCTACGCCACCACCGAGCCCTACGTCCAGTCCAAGTACGACATCCGCATCCAGAAGATCGGCAACAACTACAAGGCTTACATGTAAGATGCTTCCTGTCGGACTGGAAACAATGTGTTCTTAATCGTTAGTCCCCTTCCTTCCTCGAACCCTCGCAGCTGTTTTATTTGTTCAAGTCTTATCTCCGTTTCCTGACAACCCCACTGTGACAGAACGTCGTTTGCAAGGCTAATTAATGCTAACAAACAAGCATGGGCCATTCTCATTCTTTTCAAGATGCAAAAAGTTGTGAGTGAGTCAGTGTTGAAGCATTTCGCTGTTACGTTTCAGGAGAACCTCCATTTCGGGGAACTGGAAGGCGAACACGGGTTCGGCCATGTTAGAGCAGATCGCCATGACTGACAGGTAAGCCTGAATGAACCTTACAAGTAACGGTGTTAAGTGCTGATCTCTAAATCACAGTGATAATCCCCCTTTGAGGGTGTTTGTAATTCCAAAATCTATACACTCATTATGACAGTTGGTTTGCAGTAGACTGCATCTCACTCAGACGTGCTCGTTTCGTGTAATCCAAAAATCGTCTGGAATGTTCTAATAATATGAATAATACTACAGTACTCATCACCATTATAGTTCATAACATTAAGCAGAAATCTGTGAGTAATCAACGTGTACTGTACTCATAGGTGTACTTAATGTGTGCCACTCGATCCATATTCTGACGCTTTGATCAGTTTGATGCGTCATGGTGTTCCAGATACAGACTGTGGGTGGACTCGTGCGCAGAGATGTTCGGCGGCCTTGACATATGCGCAGTGAAGGCTGTGCATGGAAAAGACGGCAATGACTACATCATTGAGGTCAGTTTTACTTCCGGAATAACCCTTTCAGCATCCCTGCCAGCTTATGTAGTGGTGGTGATGAATGAGAAAACTCACCGAGGCCTCACTTGTGGCGTCCCAAAAGGCCAAGTCAGAGCAGTTTTTCTGTTTCACACTGAACAAAAAGGAAGTTATATGAAGGAGCACGCTATCAAAGCCTTGAAAAGAACGATGAGTCCCCTTGGTAGCCCAAACACGATAACGGGCGAATGAAAATAAGCTGCATCTTCATATAAACTATTCAGCCTGATATATAGAATAAAGGCCACTTTTTAAGGGTAACAAAACACGTACTACACTTACAAGAAAACATTGGAAAGTGCATTGAATCATTGAATGTTTACACTTTATTTCAGAACGTTTTTTTTACCATTAACTAATTCCCACGCAGCCATTTTGACTGAAGCAACCCCGTTTTACTGGATTTTGACTGAGATTGCATGGCCCACAGAATATTGTGTTCTATCGCTCTAAAAACATGGAACATACCAAAAGAAAGAGTAGCGTCTCTTCTTTCATCAGGAAAAAAAGAATTTTTCTATCTGTTTCCGTTTTGCAGTAATTAGCATTAGAATATAGCTAAGTTTCATCATTATTCACAAATCTGTTTAGAATTGTGGGGAAACAGCTTGTTTTCATCATGGCCCTGGTTGATCTGTCATACTCTGCTGCCACCTGCTGGCCGTTTTTGTAGTTACTACCATTTTTTTAACCGTTCACTGCAGTTGGGAGGCTGCATCAAAGCCTTCTGTATGCTCTAGCATTAAAAAAAAAAAAAAAAAAAAAAAAAAAATGAAAACGTATAAATATGTCTTTGGGACACTTAATACATTAAAAATAGAACATAATTATACGTTCTTGGGAGCAAATTAGTTAATACCTTTAAAAAGTAATTTTTCTACTTGCTGTCGACTGATGATGACATCACCTGTGCTGAGAAAGTAGGTAACGGCCAATCATGGCTCACCTGTTTTGTGGGTTTGGTCAGCAAACTGATCCATGATTGGTCGTTACCTACTTCCTCAGCACAGGTGATGTCATCATCAGTCGACAGCAAATAGAAAAATTTCTTTTTAAAGGTGTTAATTGGATGTGAAAAACAATGAAGTTACCACGTTAATTATAGACAAAATATGAACAAGCATGCCTTTAAGTTATTTTCCATTTAGCAATTTTACTTAGGCAACATTAGAATGCCATGTTGCATATTTATTGAAATTCTCCTCAGAGTTGATAAGAAAGTTGGTGCCGAAAAAAATAAAGTTCAATATTTTATGATGGGGGGGGGGGGGGGGGGGGGGGGAATGTTAACTGTAGCAAGGAAAGAAGAGGGCGGATCTTACTCTGAAGAGCAGCAGCTGTACACTATTATCAGTGATTGTTTTTTTTTTTTTATCATCTGAGGAAAGGGGCTCATCTGACATGTCCATATTTAGTCTGACAGCGTGACATCACATTTTCACTATCTGTGTCCAGAGGGTGAGGTCAACAGTGAGAGGGTTCCGCCCCCATCCTCTTTGCATTAACTTGAAACTATTTCGGGAAAACGTGCAAGCGGCTTCACTGACTGAGAATGTTCTTCCGCCACCTCCTTCTTTTGAACTTGTTGATCTGCCCGAGTCTCTCAGCATGATGGAATGTAATCAAGCGTGGCAGGCAACATCCGTCCGTCCATCCGTCATAGTTGGAATCCGCTTTTTTGTTCCAGACTAGAACGTCAACCGTGACGCTTCTCCCTTGTGGCTAAAATCCTTTCAAGCATCCGTATTTAACATTTGAGCATTTTGAAAACGGTTGTCAGCCTTCCTCCCTGTAAATCCATGTTCTGTATTGGACCTTCGCAAATGTTCTCATAAATGCTTGAACATTCCATTAAGTGTTTTTGATGTGCGTCTAACAGTTATTCATTCAGATTAAAGGGACATACTTTACTTTGATATACTGTATATTAGGAGTGTGACAATATATCTATATTGCGATAAATTGTGATACTTTGTCTCCCGATAGATTATCTATACATCTACACAAGTATCGCAATATTTGTATATATATATATATATATATATATATATATATATATTTTTTTTTTTTTTTTTTTTTTTTTATTGTGAGTTTGGTCATGTGACGTTCGCAAGCTGAGTCGTGATTGGCGGGTTACCTGAGGCTTGAGCAACTGTGATGTCATTCTCAGTCGACAGCAGGTGGCAAAATGGCCGCCCCCTGAGGTTGATAAAAGTGGGTGGATTTTGCTGCTTAACTCATATTCCACAAACTCAATTATCATCCAAATGCCGTTTTTAGACCAGTGGGGCTGTATAGAGCATAATCTTGTCAAAAACATTTTTTTTGGGGTTGAGTGTTAGGTGTGCTATGATTCTTGGTCCTTGGGATAAAACGTTTTAATTGTGGAAAAAATTACGACTATGAGTGAAATTGTGAAATGTGGCTGCTCTAAAACACATCTGAAAACATAACTAGCATTTTCAGTGCAGCTTTTCTTTTTTTTTCCATGCGTATGTTTTTATTTTCATTCATTAGTGAGTGAGTAATTCCCTCCATGAAGCAAGCGACTTAGGTGCCTGCACAAGACGCTCCCCGTTGCGCCGAGTGAACTTTCCCATGCAGCAGGCGGGCGACGTTGTCCAGACACAACAGCTCAATTAAAGAGCCGAACAACACCCTTGTGCTTCCTGAGCCGAAAAAAAGGGGCCAGTGGCCAGTGCCGGCCGCTCTCTCTCGCACTGGATGACTTTTGGATCCGAATAAATCAGCAGGGTGGATCCCCGGCCTGCTCAGGCTACCACCGCGCCGCACACCATTTGAAGTGCCACCGCGTGCTCATGACTCAACTCGCCAAAACAGCGTGCCACACCCTCACTGCGCCAAATCCCTGCCAGGAGGAAAACAGGGATTAAAAAGGGGGAGAGAAATTGCAAATTGGCCACTACGTGCAGCCATGCGTTTTCTTGAGCACTTGTTTTGATTGACAACATAGAAAATGTTCAAAGAAAAATATCAAGAAAAAACCCAAGGTATCTTGTATAAAGCCAAAGATATTCTGAACTAGACTAAGTGCAATTTCTGGAGAAATTGCGTGGGAATGCTGAAAGCTAACACTAATCGTTGAATGCTATGATTTGAATGCATGTGGAATGCTTATGAAGTAAATTGAGAGATACATTTTGAAAATATGACCTCCTGATTACTGGGCAATGAACTTTACCAACTGTGCCACCGAGCAGTATCAGACACCTGGTAATGATAAGTTATATGTGTGGAAGTGGGCGTGAAAAGTGATACTTGGGAAAAAGTTCAATGTCTGTCCCATTGAAAATGAATGGGGGAAAGTTTATATTAAACGTTAAAATGTGCAAGTAATAATGTAAGTAATGTGGAATCAGACGATATATATCCCGGGTGGCGTGAATTTTTGCAGCTAGTTGAAATTCGAACAGTGTAAATTGGAAGTATTATGTGGCAGAAAAAAATATGGAGAATAAAAATTACAATAACATGTTGGAATGCTTCAGCATTCCCACAATAAGAAATAATTGTATACATTATATTGTACATACGGTAGTTACTGCCAAACCTGATTTAATGTGTCAAAATATGGGGAAACACATACAAAACTGACACACAAACCGTCTTTAGATTACAAAAAAGAGCCATACGAAGAACTAATCACTCTCATTATATAGATCCAACAAATCTGTTATTCATTAAATTAAATACTCTCAAATTCTATGACCTTGTCAAATTTAAAACGGCTCAAATAATGTACAAAGTCGGGGTGTAACGATATCCAAACATCACGATATATCACAATATGAAGGTCATGATACGACAGTTATCACGATATTGTGGGGTGGTTGGCAATACGAAAAAAAAAAAGAGCTCATACTAAAAAAAAACCCAAATAAACACACACACAATATTGTGCTTTTGTATTATAAAAATATTATAAATATTACATATAAAATATATAGAAATATAATATATAATATTATTGAGGCACTTACTTGCTAATGCAAGCACACATTGAGTTCCTTCACATATTGACTCGGTTCTGTCACGGTGGGGGTGTGATGGACGGACCCAGAGGCGGAATAAATAGGCAGGGAGAAGTGGACTGACAGCAACTAGAATGACTTTATTGACTGTGGTGGGGAAGGACGGGACGAGACTGAAGTGGAGAAGACTGGGCTGGACGTGTACCCAGATCATGGCGAGGACTTGGCGTTGCGTGAGGCAGAGACTTGGCGTGAGGCAGAGACTTGGCGTGAGGCAGAGACTTGGCGTGAGGCAGAGACTTGGCGTGGCTGACGTTGATGACTTGGCGTGGCTGACGTTGAAGACTTGGCGTGGCTGACGTTGAAGACTTGGCGTGGCTGACGTTGAAGACTTGGCGTGGCTGACGGTGAAGACTTGGCGTGGCTGACGGTGAAGACTTGGCGTGGCTGACGGTGAAGACTTGGCGTGGCTGACGGTGAAGACTTGGCGTGGCTGACGGTGAAGACTTGGCGTGGCTGACGGTGAAGACTTGGCGTGGCTGACGGTGAAGACTTGGCGTGGCTGACGGTGAAGACTTGGCGTGGCTGACGGTGAAGACTTGGCGTGGCTGACGGTGAAGACTTGGCGTGGCTGACGGTGAAGACTTGGCGTGGCTGACGGTGAAGACTTGGCGTGGCTGACGGTGAAGACTTGGCGTGGCTGACGGTGAAGACTTGGCGTGGCTGACGTTGAAGACTTGGCGTGGCTGACGTTGAAGACTTGGCGTGGCTGACGTTGAAGACTTGGCGTGGCTGACGTTGAAGACTTGGCGTGGCTGACGGTGAAGACTTGGCGTGGCTGACGGTGAAGACTTGGCGTGGAAGACTTTGTAGACTTGGCGTGGAAGACTTTGTAGACTTGGCGTGGAAGACTTTGTAGACTTGGCGTGGAAGACTTGGCAAATGGTCAAATGACACCACTGTGACAAAGCATGCAGACAACAGCAAACAATGCTCCCACACCCGCGTGAGACAAACACCACTCCCTTATACCAACACTAATGACAATAACCGGACACACCTGGGAGACACAGCAGGGAGGGGGAACCAATCAGCACTACACATCAGGAAGGGAAGACACAAGCAGGTGGACAAGGTTAACATAACGAGACTGGGGGAGAAGACCGGAACACCAACAACCAACACTCACCAAAATAAAACAAAAACCCAACCCAAAAACCGAAACCTGACAGTACCCCTCCACCAAGGGACGGCTCCCAGACGTCCCAAACACAAAACAAGCCAAAAAAGGGGAGGGCGGGGACGGGAACGGGAGCAAAACACAGCCCTCAACCAGGGTAGGAATAGGAGGACACAAGGGGGCGAAAAACGGCCTCACACAATGCCATAAACTCCGCATCCGGGGGTGGCCCAGGAGGAGGCAAAATCATCGGCCCAGAGGGCTGAAACTGGGGTGGCTCCGCCAAGGGCCGGTCCCCGTGGTGGGCCCGTCTTCTGCGCCGCCTGGCGCTAGGTCCCGGATCGGCCACCATGACCGCACTGCTTGGGGCGGACACCAGGCCCGGAGACTTTGATCGGGGCAGAGACGAGGAAGCCGGGGATTTGACCTGGGGCAGAGACGAGGAAACTTGAGACTTTGGCTGGGGCTGTGATGAGGAAGCTGGGGATTTGACCTGGGGCAGAGACGAGGAAACTTGAGACTTGACTTGGGGCAGAGATGAGGAAGCGGGAGAAGGCGGCAACTCTGCCGTGACGAGGGGACCTGATATGCCAATTGGCCGCGACGAGGGGACCTGAGACGCCAGGGGCTTAGGCTGCACAGGCGCTGCGGCCAGGGGCTGCGGAGGCAGCGGCACAGGCGTTGCGGCCAGGGGCTGCGGAGGCAGCGGCACAGGCGTTGCGGCCAGGGGCTGCTGAGGCAGCGGCACAGGCGTTGCGGCCAGGGGCTGCTGAGGCAGCGGCACAGGCGTTGCGGCCAAGGGCTGCGGAGGCAGCGGCACAGGCGTTGCGGCCAAGGGCTGCGGCGGCAGCGGCACAGGCGAAGCGGCCAGGGACTGCGGCGGCAGCGGCACAGGCGAAGCGGCCAGGGGCTGCGGCGGCAGCGGCACAGGCGAAGCGGCCAGGGGCTGCGGCGGCAGCGGCACAGGCGAAGCGGCCAGGGGCTGCGGCGGCAGCGGCGCAGGCGAAGCGGCCAGGGGCTGCGGCGGCAGCGGCGCAGGCGAAGCGGCCAGGGGCTGCGGCGGCAGCGGCGCAGGCGAAGCGGCCAGGGGCTGCGGCGGCAGCGGCGCAGGCGAAGCGGCCTGGGGCTGCGGCGGCGGCGGCGCAGGCGAAGCGGCCTGGGGCTGCGGCGGCGGAGGCGCAGGCGAAGCGGCCTGGGGCTGCGGCGGCGGAGGCGCAGGCGAAGCGGCCTGGGGCTGCGGCGGCGCAGGCGAAGCGGCCTGGAGCTGCGGCGGCGCAGGCGAAGCGGCCTGGGGCTGCGGCGGCAGCGGCGCAGGCGAAGCGGCCTGGGGCTGCGGCGGCAGCGGCGCAGGCGAAGCGGCCTGGGGCTGCGGCGGCAGCGGCGCAGGCGAAGCGGCCTGGGGCTGCGGCGGCAGCGGCACAGGCGTTGCATCCGGGACCGGCAGCGACGAAGTGGCCAGGGGCTGAAGCGGCAGCAGCGGCACAGGCAAAGAGGCCAGGGGCTGAAGCGGCACAGGCGTGGCATTCTTGGGCTGCCGAGGTGCCAGGACGAGGGCCTGGAGCCGGCGGGGCGCCGGAACGGGGTCCTGAGGCCGGCAGGGCGCCGGAACGGGGTCCTGAGGCCGGCGCGGAGCCGGAACGGGAACTTGAATCCGGCGCGGAGCCGGAACGGGAACTTGAATCCGGCGCGGAGCCGGAACGGGGTCCTGAGTCCGGCGGGGAGCCGGAACGGGAGCTTGAATCCGGCGCGGAGCCGGAACGGGGTCCTGAGGCCGGCGCGGAGCCGGAACGGGGTCCTGAGGCCGGCGCGGAGCCGGAACGGGGTCCTGAGGCCGGCGGGGAGCCGGAACGGGGTCCTGAGGCCGGCGCGGAGCCGGAACGGGGTCCTGAGGCCGGCGGGGAGCCGGAACGGGGACGAGGCGCTTCCGCTGGGTCCAGGTAGGTGGGAGCATTCTGTCACGGTGGGGGTGTGATGGACGGACCCAGAGGCGGAATAAATAGGCAGGGAGAAGTGGACTGACAGCAACTAGAATGACTTTATTGACTGTGGTGGGGAAGGACGGGACGAGACTGAAGTGGAGAAGACTGGGCTGGACGTGTACCCAGATCATGGCGAGGACTTGGCGTTGCGTGAGGCAGAGACTTGGCGTGAGGCAGAGACTTGGCGTGGCTGACGTTGAAGACTTGGCGTGGCTGACGTTGAAGACTTGGCGTGGCTGACGTTGAAGACTTGGCGTGGCTGACGTTGAAGACTTGGCGTGGCTGACGTTGAAGACTTGGCGTGGCTGACGTTGAAGACTTGGCGTGGCTGACGTTGAAGACTTGGCGTGGCTGACGTTGAAGACTTGGCGTGGCTGACGTTGAAGACTTGGCGTGGCTGACGTTGAAGACTTGGCGTGGCTGACGTTGAAGACTTGGCGTGGCTGACGTTGAAGACTTGGCGTGGCTGACGTTGAAGACTTGGCGTGGCTGACTTTGAAGACTTGGCGTGGCTGACTTTGAAGACTTGGCGTGGCTGACGTTGAAGACTTGGCGTGGCTGACGGTGAAGACTTGGCGTGGCTGACGGTGAAGACTTGGCGTGGCTGACGGTGAAGACTTGGCGTGGCTGACGGTGAAGACTTGGCGTGGCTGACGGTGAAGACTTGGCGTGGCTGACGGTGAAGACTTGGCGTGGCTGACGGTGAAGACTTGGCGTGGCTGACGGTGAGGACTTGGCGTGGCTGACGTTGAAGACTTGGCGTGGCTGACGGTGTAGACTTGGCGTGGAAGACTTTGTAGACTTGGCGTGGAAGACTTTGTAGACTTGGCGTGGAAGACTTTGTAGACTTGGCGTGGAAGACTTGGCAAATGGTCAAATGACACCACTGTGACAAAGCATGCAGACAACAGCAAACAATGCTCCCACACCCGCGTGAGACAAACACCACTCCCTTATACCAACACTAATGACAATAACCGGACACACCTGGGAGACACAGCAGGGAGGGGGAACCAATCAGCACTACACATCAGGAAGGGAAGACACAAGCAGGTGGACAAGGTTAACATAACGAGACTGGGGGAGAAGACCGGAACACCAACAACCAACACTCACCAAAATAAAACAAAAACCCAACCCAAAAACCGAAACCTGACAGGTTCATCTGACCATTAATGTGGATTTGAAACATAAAAAGGACCAAAACATGCCTTGTGAAAATTAAACTGCACTCAAAAAAAACTAGCCACTAGAGGGTACTAAAACTGCACATATGGAAATCAACCCGACTTTTAAAAAAAAAATTATCATGACCTGATGATGACGTGAATCAAACTGTGAATCATTTATTGCATTGAAAAAGATCATCCATCCATCCATCCATCCATCCATTTTCTTGACCGCTTATTCCTCACAAGGGTCGCGGGGGGTGCTGGCGCCTATCTCAGCTGGCTCTGGGCAGTAGGCGGGGGACACCCTGGACTGGTTGCCAGCCAATCGCAGGGCACACAGATATTTAAAAAGATAATGATAGAAAAATATGTAAATCAGGTATAAATGTAAATAAATTTGTGTGTGCATGTATGTTTATATGTGTATATGTACTTATGTCCACGTGTGCTCGCATATGTTCAACACTTAATTTTGTGGAATTTATTGTTTATGTAGGGCTATAAGTTCGCTCTCTCTTCTTTGTGTATATGTAATGGATAAGGACTTACAACTTGTACCAATATATCTGTGCACTTAAGATAAACATGTTTTGTTTATTTTCTAGTGTTTCATTTTTATGTTAGTAAGAACAACTTATTATATTATCTATATGATAGAAGTATTAGGGAGTAGTTCTATAGAAGTTTATGTACTTCTTCCTACTCCTTTTTGAACATGTAAATTATGATACTATTTCCTTTTCTCCTTTTTTAACTTCAACTTGTATTTTATACTTGTGTTTGTTTAATATGTTCAATAAACCAAAACCAATTGATTTGGATTGCTGACGAGCCTTTCAGACGAGGACAAATCTGCCAATCAGCAGCCGACCGGCCGTGCTCCCCTTGCCCGTTTGTTTTGATACTCGATCCGTCACGGGGGAATGTGTTGCACGCACACGTGCACGCGCACGTGAGCTCTGGGTGCCAGCGGACTCGGCGCGTGCAAGTCATACACCAGGTGCGGCCTATTTAAGTCACATTTGATCTTTTTGTTCTCGGGAGCGTCTTCCTCTTCTTCTCTTCCTTTTTCCTTCCATTCTTTCTCACATCAACAAGTTCAGTTTGCTGCTGTCATTTGATTTATGGTTATGGAATGTGATGAGAGATGTGAGATGGTAGATAATGACGAGAAAAGTGAGACGGAAAAGTCTGCAGAGCTTGTTACAAGTTTAAGGATTTATTTGGGCTAACACAAGTATAATGTTTAAATAGAAAGGAATAAAAAAAAACAAAAAACGAGTGATTTACCCTCACTTTTTTCCCCTGGCTGGAGGATGGAAATATTCTCACGATGCAATACTGCCTTCCAGTGGAGAAAGAGTGAATGTGTTCTTTGAATTTTGTGTGTCAAGTCAAGTATTCTTTATCTATATTCGTCAACACAGTTTTCACCAGACTAAGACGAGACGTGACTAAAACCCTCATTAATAAACAATAACTAGGACTTAATCAGTATGCATTTTCGTCAACTAATGAAAACGAGAGGAAAATGTACTTCACTTCATAAGAACTGGACTAAGATCTATGGACATTTTAGTTCATAAGCAAAGACAAGGTATCTGTGATATAATTTTGTAAAATGTTGTCTCTGCTAATGTCACTGTGACACAGTGACAAGCCCCCTTTCAAATCTGCATCTAATGAGTGCAACATCCACAAACACATGGGACAAACAGGAGTTGGATTCACAGTGAAAAGTAAAAAAAAAATAAGGTAAAATAAAATAAGTAAATTATAGTTCTAACTAGGAATGTAAAGATAATGGTAATATCGTGATATTGCGATATTAAAACTGCCACAATATATCGTTGTCGTCATGTCACAATATTAAAAGCAGCACATCTGTTTAAAAAAAAGTCAGGTTGATTTCCGTTTGTGCATTTCTAGCACCCTCTGGTGGCTCGTGCTTTAGTGCAGTTTAATTTTCACAAGGCATGTTTTGGCCCTCCTATGTTTCAAATCCAGGATAATGGTCAGATGAAGGGGAACACAATATGATTGTGAACATAGTCAATATGTGTCGGAACTCAATGTGTGCTTACATGAGTGCCTCAATATCTATATTATATTAATATATAATATTTGTAATATTTTTCATTGCTGTTGTGTGTTGAGAGGTTTGGATCCCAACGGCGCAGACACAAATAAGATTTTATCTATTTAATCACATCGACAGGCACAGAAACTCAGAGACGCTGTACACAGGAACAGGTGGACAATAATCCGGCAATATATACACAATTCTCAGACTCTTATATAGACAGTCAATCAATCTCATTGGTTGTGGCTAGACATGTGAGTACCAGTACTGATATGGAATTCTCTGATTGGCTGTTAACCCAGTAATTACAGATAGTTCCTGACATCAACAAACATCATACAGCATAAAAGATTCCTGACATCACATAGTCCAGACATCATATAGCCTAAACTGAAACTGGATGCTGTCACGTCAATACCCAGAACAGACACGTAATGGGTCGTGAACTCTGGCGCATGGTCATGAACTCTACTCAAACTTAACCCAGGCGTGAGCCCAGACATGAGACAAGACCCAAACATTACTCCTGCATGACTCGAGTCATGACAGCTGTAATGTACGAAAACACAATAGTGTGTGTGTTTTGTTTTTTAGTACTAGCTTTTTTTTTTTTTTACAATATTGTAACCTTTTGTATCGCCAACCTCCTCACAATATTGTGATATTTATCGTATAGTCACCTTCCTATTGTGATATCGTATCGTGATGTTTGGATATCGTTACATCCCTAGTTATAACATTAATCCAACGGCTATAACGTTCCAACAATAATGTTCAGCCGACCGCTAACTAATGCCGGCTAACTTACTAGCTAGCTTGTAGCATGGAGCCATCGTAGCCACTTGTTGATATACTGTAATTGTGTGTCACTGTCAAGTTGTTTTTCATCAAAAAGATGAGAAAATGTTCAACATAATCTGCTGACAAAAAAAAACAAAAAAAAAAACAGGAGTTAAATGATTGTCCTGACTAAAACTAGACTAAAATGTTGACAGTTTTTGTTGACTAAACCTAGATGAATAAAATGTTTTCTTGGACTAAAATAAAGACTAAAATGCTCAATTAGTGGTTGGCTAAAAGTTGACTAAATCAAAACGGGATGAGATTGACTAACTTTGATTAAAAAAAATAAATAAGTGTGACTGAAACTAGACTAAAAATGAGACTAAATGAACACAAGTGTGTGCGTGTGTGCGCAGGTGATGGACAGCTCGATGCCTTTGATTGGTGAACACGTGGAGGAGGACAAGCAACTTATCACCGAGCTGGTCCTCCATAAGATGGCCCAAGTGCTGCTGGGAGTTTCCACGCCGCCACCATCTTCAGTCAAGGTAACATTAGTCAGCCTTTATATACCTCAGAAAAAGCTTGAATGCTTATTTTCTCTTTCTACTTCCATCTGTAGACTACACAGCCCAGACGAGGTAGGAAAAACTTGACTTAACCGGCTTTCACATGAGCACGTTTTCCTTAACATGTTTGTTTGCGTTGCGCTCGCAGGGGGGGGGCAACACCGCTCCGGCTCGGCTTCTCCGTCGCAGTCGGGCCAAGGTTCGCCGCAGCGAGCCCGCTCGGCCACCACCTCACCCAGCCAGTCCTTTCAGCCAGGACCCATCCCTGACAATTCCGCACCCGGAGCTCAGAAACAGTCACCGCACCTCAAGTAAGTAACATCCTCGATTGATGGAGGACAAAAAGTATTGACATCATGCCACCTCTTCATCAATATGGTAGTCCATTGCATAAAATAAAGTGTTAGAGCTGAATCATTATGAAAAAAAATAATTTCACCGTGATCCACCTCCACTCTATAATTGCTTTTTTTTTTTCAAGTTCCTTTTCCCATGTATTTTTTTTTTTTGTATTTTTTTATCTGCATTACAAATTGGGGTGTGAATTGCCTTGTACCTGATGATTCAATTAGTGTCACGATTCGATTCGATACCGATTAATCACAATACGAATTTATAAGTCGAATTTATCGTTGCGATTTTTTTTTTTTTTACTCAAACTTAAAAAATACTAATCAGTAAACTTCTACATGCAGACTGTAAGATTTGTATAAAAATGTATTATTTATTTATCTGAAACTTCAGTCTTATAACTATGAACCACTGTATTTAACAAACCGGTTGTAATCGGTTTCATGTTTGAACAGCATTGAAATAAAAAATTAAGCCTTAATGTTCCATTCATATAATATTCTTCCATGCTTAAGTGTGAACCCTAACCCTAAGTAAGACATTTTGTTGAATATTTTTCCATAAAAAATCGATGTTTAACGTAATCACTGCCAGGCCAGTTAAATCAGATCTTTGACGTCTACAGCCGTCAATGGCAGCGAATGGGTTGAACATCGATTTGAGAATTGCGAGCTGTAATATCGCAATATATTGCCAAATCGATTTTTTAACCCCTAATTACAAATAACGTCAGAATTATTATACATAAATGTCTTTTTTATTATAGGTTAGGATGAAACAAAAGTAAATGAACTATGAATTAATATGAAAGACATTAATTGTTATTATTAGCATTGTTATTAGTATTCTTACTTGTTACTTGCAGCCTTTGAAAGTTTCATTTAACTAGAATTCTCCAAAGCATCGAAATGATTAAGAAATAGCTGAAGTAGTGGAGCAAACTTGATATTTTCTGTATGTCACAGCGTCTTACAGTGTATCTGGAAAGTATTCGCAGTCACTTCAGTTTTTCCCACATTTTATTATGTAACAGCCTTTTTCCAAAATTGACTGTGTGCAGGGAATATTCACTTATTTTGTCATTGAATTTGTCTGAAGCTCCAAAATGTCACGTTGTCATTTTGAGGTGTCGAATTTTGAGGTGGGGAAAACGTGATTTCATCCGTTTTGTATGAAGGCTGTAACGTAACAAAATGTGAAGCTAATTTCCGGCATTCAATATCCATCTGTGTCATGGCGAGTCGTCCTTGTGAATAATAATGTTCAATAGCAACATCCAGCTGCTCGTTTTCCGTCACCAATATCCAATGCTCCGTTTTACCGCACAGCAAATCGCAGTCGCTGACCAACACCTTCACGGAGACTTTGCGAGGCAACGTGAGCGACGACGAGGCCAAAGCGGAGACCATCCGCAGCCTCCGCCAGTCCTTCGCCAGCCTCTTCTCTGACTGAGAGCCTCCTCTTCCTCCTTCCTCCTCCTCTTCCTCCTTCTGCTTCCTGTCAGTCTGTCGAGGAGTCCCGCAGCTTCATCTTCCTCTTCCTCACTTTGTGAATATCCACACCTTCGCTACTAGAAAGGCCGAATGAGGCATTTTGGGTCGCCTGTCTTCCTTTCAAGACTTTTGATGTCAGCACAGGCAGAGCAATCAAACCAAAATTCCATTCAAATCTTTTTTTTTCCCGCCATTTCATGTGCCTGCTTATCTCTTTACATCATACGCATCTTTTCCAGTATTTGACTTTTATTTGACCGTGAATCCTATAAAGCCTTCCGCTTCATTGCGTTTGACACGGCAGTTGTCTGCAAAATGATGTCGCTATCTGCACAGTATTAATTTCGTCAAAACTAACCACAAATAATTTCGTCAACATAAATTTTTCACCGGACTAAAACTAGAATAGACGAGACTAAAACCCTCATTAATAAACAATAAGTGGGACTAAATCATAGCATTAGCATTAGCATGTTAACTTAGCATTAGCATGCCAATTTAGCATTAACATTACCATCCTAACTTAGCATTAGCATGCTAACTTGTCATTAGCATGCTAAGCTAACATTAGCATTAGCATTAACGTCATTCATGCTAACTTAGCATTGGCGTTAGCATGCTAATTTTGCATTAGCATGTTAACTTAGCATTATCATCCTAACTTGGCATTAGCATGCTAAATTAGTATTAACATTGGTATGTTAAATTAGCATCTTAGAATGCTAACATTTTGGTCGACTAATGAAGACATTGATGAAAATGTACTTAATAAAAACTGGACTAAAAATCTATGGACATTTTAGTACATAAGCAAAGATGAGACAAAAATGATATAATATTGTAAAATTACAAACGGGAGGTGGATTCACAGTGAAAGTAAATTATAGTTACAACATAACATTAATCCAACCATCCATTAATCCAATCCAGCCATAATGCTCCAACATTAATGTTAATCCAACTGCTAACTAATGCTCGTTAATTTACTAGCTAGCAGCTGTTGTTTTTCATCAAAAGATGAGACTTTTTTTTTCTCTTTTTTTTCTTTTTTTTTAATGTGAAATAGTTTTAGATCCAAAATGTTCAACATTATCTATCTGCTGACAACAAAATAAACAAGGGTAAAATGAATGACTAAAACTAGACTAAAAAAAATGTTGACAGTTTTTGTGACTAAAACTAGACGAATAGAATTATGTTTTCTTGGACTAAAATAAAGACTAAAATGCTAGATTAATAGTCGGCGAAAAGTTGACTAAATAAAAATGGGACGAGGTTGACAAACTTTGATTTAAAAACTAACAAGTGTGATTGAAACTGGACTAAAACTGAGACTAAATAAAAAAAAAAATGCTGGATAAAATTAACACTAGTGTGAAGTTGTTTTTCATCAAAAAGATGAGACAATGTGTTGTGAAATAGTTTTAGATCTGAAAAGATTCAATATAGTCTGCTGACAAAAAAATATATATATATACAGGGGTAAAATGGTTGTCCTGATTAAAACTAGACTAAAACGTTGACAGTTTTTGTTGACTAAAACCAGACGAATAAAATTGTGTTTTCTTGGACTAAAATAAAGACTAAAATACGTGATTTATAGTCAACTGAAAACGGACTAAATAAAAATGGGATGAGGTTGACTAACTGTGATTAAAAACTAACAAGCATGACTGAAGTTGGACTAAAACTGAGACGAAATTTAAAAATGTCAGAGAAAATTAACACAACACCTCACTTGGCCTTTCTAGTGGTGAATCATTCCAGTTGCAAGTATCTCGCTTCCGCGGTTCATAATTTCATATTCATCTTCTGTCACACCGGTGAAAAGTGTTCATGCGATTGTTTGGTTTTTTAAAAAATATATATATATATTTGACATCATTCCAGTCAAGTCAATTGAAGTTTTCTCGCCACTATTCAAAAGGCACCACGCCACAAATATTTGACACCCTCTGAAAATTCTTTACATTTCCCAATCGATGCCAGAAGATGGCAGTAAAGCCCGACATGAAGCTCCTTAACTCACTCACTCGCACACAGGATGGCGACAAAGCACTACTGGAAGCTCCTCATCCTACTTTCACACAGTTCCTTACTGCAAAAATGCCACAAGATGGCGCCAAGCAATGCTTTATATTATATTATTATATTATATATATTTATATTACATTAGACGGCGCTTTGGCTTGAGTACAAAAAGTGCTAAAAGGTGGTAGGTTTCCTAAAACGTCCACAAATATGTTGAGGAACACTGTACATGGGGATCACCAGCGTATTTGTCAGCCTCTCATGCACACACGCACACGCACACGCACACGCACACACACGCACACGCACACACACGCACACACCAGGGTTATTATAGTATTGGAATTTTTCATTTGAGTTAGTTTTGATTTAGCTGTTTGTTTTTTTTTAGAGCGTTAATTTGTTTTGCAGGGTGGCTCTGTTAGTTTTTATTAGTTTTAGTTATTAAATTAATACTTAGTCTTACCTTAGTTTTAGTCTCAGTATTAGTTTTAGGTTTTTTTTTGTAAATGTGTATTACTTGTCCGCAATATTTAAAAAAACACCATCGGAGTGACGTCTGAAGATAGTTTTTTTTTTTTTTATTGGTTGTTGCTAGATGATGTCACTTCTGTGTGACACACTTTCAAACATTTTTATTCTGGTTAATATCAAAATAAATCTACTTAAAATCATATTTAAATTCATCTCCAAAAGCTCATGCATTAAATTATTTACCAAAGACAAAAACGAAAGACATTTTTGCTATCATTATAGTTAGTTTTCGTTAGTTTTGTAAACATGTAGTTTTCGGTTTTTATTTTTTTTGTTTTTTTTTCGTTAACAGAATTGATTTTTGAATTTTATTTTTTTTATTTTTTTTTCCTGAGTTTTAGTTAACTAAAATAACCTTGGGTACTTCCTATTTAGTATAGTAAACATAAAATGTAGTTTCAGTTGGTTTTTGTTTTTTAAAAAGCATTTTTGTTTTTATTTAATTAACGGAATTGTTTTTTGAATTTTAGTTTTTTCATTAGTTTTAGTTAATTAAAATAACCTTAGGTACTTCCTATTTAGTTTTGTAGACATAAAATGTAGTTTCAGCGAGTTTTTGTTTTTCAAAAGGCCTTTTTTGTTTTTATTTTATTTTATTAACGAAATATTTTTTTGTTTTCGTTTTTTCGTTAGTTTTAGTTAATCAAAATAACTTTGGCACACACACACACCTCGGGCTTCAATAGTGACTGCTTTACCTTGGCTTGACTTTACCAAAGTGCTTTTAAAGCCAAGCGGAAATAAGCAGCCGGCCGGGTGACGTACGCGCTCACGCGGCCTGTTGTCACCTCTTTGAGCTTTGTGATTAGATGCTAAGGTGCAAACGCCGTCGTCTTCCGTCCTGCAATTTGTACTTTTCTTCACGTGTTTCCATCCTGACAAGGGGGGGTGGGGGTGATAACATTCAATTGCAGCTGTACGCAAGTCATGATGATGTACTGTAACGTTAAGCCCCTCCCCCTCAACCCTCAAAGACTCAAAAGTATCAGTGAAATTAATGAATTTTGATGTGGTTCTAATGCATGAAGCTGTTCAAATGTGCGCGTGGTAAACAATAATATTGGACACAAAAAGAAAAAACCCTTATTTGCAATAATTATCTTCATATTTGTATGTATAACATGTTGCTCCTCTTTTTTTTGTTCACCAAGAAGCCTAATGCATGGAGTGTGTGTGTGTGTGTTTGTGTGTGTGTGTGTGGGGTGTGTGTGTGTGTGTGTGGGGGGGGGGGGGGGGGGGGCCGGAAGGGGGGGGTGCAAACCTGAAAATAAAACTGAGGGGGTTTTTTTTCATTCTTGCTTGAAAATAGTCACTTTTCATCCATCCATCCATCCATCTTCTTCCGCTTATCCGGGGTCGGGTCACGGGGGCAGCTGCTTCAGGAGGGAAACCCAGACTTCCCTCTCCCCAGCCACTTCAACCAGCTCCTCCGGCGGGATCCCAAGGCGTTCCCAGGCCAGCCGAGAGACATAGTCTCTCCAGCATGTCCTGGGTCGTCCCCGGGGCCTCCCGCCAGAGGAACATGCCCGGAACACCTCCCCAGGGAGGCGTCCAGGAGGCATCCGAACCAGATGCCGGAGCCACCTCAGCTGGCTCCTCTCAACGCGGAGGAGCAGCGGCTCGACTCTGAGTCCCTCCCGGATGACCGAGCTTCTCACCCTATCTCTAAGGGAGAGCCCGGACACCCTGCGGAGGAAACTCATTTCGGCCGCTTGTATCCGGGATCTCGTTCTTTCGGTCACGACCCACAGCTCGTGACCATAGGTGAGGGTTGGAACGTAGATCGACCGGTAAATCGAGAGCTTTGCCTTTTGGCTCAGCTCTTTCTTCACCACGACGGACCGATACAGAGTCCGCATCACTGCAGACGCTGCACCGATCCGCCTGTCGATCTCCCGCTCCATCCTACCCTCACTCGTAAACAAGACCCCAAGATACTTGAACTCCTCCACTTGGGGCAGGATCTCATCCCCGACCTGAAGACGACACTCCACCCTTTTCCGACTGAGGACCATGGTCTCGGATTTGGAGGTGCTGATCCTCATCCCAGCCGCTTCACACTCGGCTGCGAACCGCTCCAGTGAGAGCTGGAGGCCCCGGCTTGATGAAGCCAACAGCACCACATCATCTGCAAAGAGCAGAGATGCAATGCTGAGGCCACCAAACCGGAACCCCTCCACGCCTCGGCTGCGCCTAGAAAATCTGTCCATAAAAGTTATGAACAGAATCAGTGACAAAGGGCAACCTTGGTGGAGTCCAACCCTCACCGGAAACGAATCCGACTTACTGCCGGCAATGCGGACCAAACTCTGGCAACGGTCGTACAGGGACCGAACAGCCCATATCAAGGGGCCCGGCACCCCGTACTCCCGAAGCACCCCCCACAGAACTCCCCGAGGGACACGGTCGAACGCCTTCTCCAAATCCACAAAACACATGTGAACTGGATGAGCGAACTCCCACGCACCCTCGAGGATCCTGCGGAGGGTGTAGAGCTGGTCCACTGTTCCACGGCCAGGACGAAAACCACACTGCTCCTCCTGAATCCGAGATTCGACCTCCCGACGGACCCTCCTCTCCAGCACCCCTGAATAGACCTTACCAGGGAGGCTGAGGAGTGTGATCCCTCTGTAGTTGGGACCACCACCCCGGTCTGCCAATCCAGAGGCACTGTCCCCGATGTCCACGCGATGTTGTAGAGGCGTGTCAACCACGACAGCCCCACAACATCCAGAGTCTTTAGGAACTCCGGGCGGATCTCATCCACCCCCGGGGCCCTGCCACCGAGGAGCTTTCCAACCACCTCAGTGACTTCGACCCCAGAGATAGGAGAGCCCACCCCAGAGTCCCCAGACTCTGCTTCCTCAAAAGGAGACGTGTTGGTGGAATTGAGGAGGTGTTCGAAGTATTCTCCCCACCGGTTCACGACGTCCCGAGTCGAGTGTTAATGGTGCACTGCTTTCCTCTCCTGAGACGCCGGATGGTGGACCAGAATTTCCTCGAAGCCGTCCGGAAGTCGTTTTCCATGGCCTCACCGAACTCCTCCCATGTCAGAGTTTTTGCCTCAGCAACCGCCGAAGCCGCGTTCCGCTTGGCCATCCGGTACCTGTCAGCTGCCTCCGGAGTCCGACAGGCCAAAAAGGCCCGATAGGACTCCTTCTTCAGCTTGACGGCATCCCTTACCGCTGGTGTCCACCAGCGGGTTCGAAGATTGCCGCCGCGACAGGCACCGACCACTTTACGGCCACAGCTCCGATCGGCCGCCTCAACAATGGAGGCGCGGAACTTGGCCCATTCGGACTCAATGTCCCCCGCCTCCCCCAAGACAAGGGAAAAGCTCTGCCGGAGGTGGGCATTGAAACTCTTTCTGACAGGGGATTCCGCCAGACGTTCCCAGCAAACCCTCACAATACGTTTGGGTCTGCCAGGTCGGACCGGCATCTTCCCCCACCATCGGAGCCAACACACCACCAGGTGGTGATCAGTTGACAGCTCCGCCCCTCTCTTCACCCGAGTGTCCAAAACATGCGGCCGCAAATCCGATGACACGACTACAAAGTCGATCATCGAACTGCGGCCTAGGGTGTCCTGGTGCCAAGTGCACATATGGACACCCTTATGCTTGAACATGGTGTTCGTTATGGACAAACCGTGATGAGCACAGAAGTCCAATAACAGAACACCGCCCCTCCAGGTCTCACTGTCATTCCCCACGTGAGCGTTGAAGTCCCCCAGCAGGACGAGGGAGTCCCCAGAGGGAGCGCTCTCCAGCACACCCTCCAAGGACTCCAAAAAGGGTGGGTACTCTGAGCTGCTGTTTGGTGCATATGCACAAACAACAGTCAGGACCCGTCCCCCCACCCGAAGGCGGAGGGAGGCTACCCTCTCGTCCACCGGGGTAAACCCCAACGTACAGGCGCCGAGCCGGGGGGCAATAAGTATGCCCACAGCTGCTCTGCGCCTCACACCGTGGGCAACTCCAGAGTGGAAGAGAGTCCAACCCCTCTCAAGAGGACTGGTACCAGAGCCCAAGCTGTGTGTGGAGGCGAGTCCGACTATGTCTAGTCGGAACTTCTCGGCCTCGCACACCAACTCGGGCTCCTTCCCTGCCAGAGAGGTGACATTCCATGTCCCAAGAGCCAGCTTCTGTAGCCGGGGATCGGTCCCCAAGGTCTCCTCCCTTGGCTGCCACCCAGCCTGCACTGCACCTGACCCCTTTGGCCCCTCCCACCGGTGGTGAGCCCGTGGGAAGGGGGACCCACGTCGCCTCTTCGGGCTGTGCCCGGCCGGGCCCCATGGGTGCAGGCCCGGCCACCAGGCGCTCGCCAGCGAGCCCCGCCTCCAGGCCTGGCTCCAGAGGGGGGCCCCGGTGACCCGCGTCCGGGCAAGGGAAAACGTGATCCATTTTTAGTCGTCATCATCAGGGGTCTTCTGAGCCGTGCTTAGTCTGGCCCCTCACCTAGGACCTGTTTGCCATGGGTGACCCTGCCAGGGGCATAAAGCCCCAGACAACATAGCTCCTAGGATCATTGGGACACGCAAACCCCTCCACCACGTTAAGGTGCCGGCTCACGGAAGGGGTCACTTTTCATATTGCTAAAATATGTACATATTATGTGCTAATGTCAACCACAGCAGCAAAGCTATAAATGTTATTATAAAGGGATGCTTGAGACTCATTAAACAATTTTCAGCAGTGAAAAGAATGAATTTGCTAATGTCATTATTTTTCATGTACAATTAATATCTTTTAAAAAGTAATTTTTCTACTTGCTGTCGACTGATGATGACATCACCTTTGCTGACCAATCATGGCTCACCTATTTTCTCATGATTGGTTGTCAGCACAGGTCATCATCAGTCGACAGCAAGTAGAAAAATTACTTTTTAAAGGTATTCATTGTACATAAAAAAAAAATAATAGTTACCACATTAATTATAGAAAAAAAATATGAAAATTTTTTTCTGCTGAAAATGCATCAATGAGTCAAGTTATCCCTTTAATAAGCATTGGCAAAATAATTTGTTTTCAATTCTTGGCCAATTCTTTCATTTCATCAACTTATGCACTGTGTCAGGGACCAAATTAGCATTTTAGAATCCCTTCTAAGTATTTTGTTGTCCTTTCTGTGGAAAAAAAAGAAAAAAAAGAAAAGAAAAGGTGTGTATGTAAAAGTTAGGGGGTGTAACGATATCCAAATGTCGCGATATGGTATTATCACGATTTGAACCTCACGATACGATAATTATCCTGATATTGTGGGGACGATGGCGATATTAAAAAAGGTCACGATATTGTTAAAAAAAAAAATGCTGCACATATTGACTCAATTGACAAACATATTACATTCCCATTCATCCATTCATCTGACCGTTAGTATTGATTTTAAACATAGAAGGGCCAAAACATGCCTTGTGAAAATTAAACTGCACCAAAAAAAAAACTAACCAGCAGAGGGTGCTAGAACTGCACAAATGGAAATCAACTTGACATTTGTAACATATGGCTGCTTTTAATTAATATCGTGACATGACGACGACGATATATTGTGGCAGTTTTAATATCACGATATCACGATATTGTCGATATCGTTACATCTCTAGTAAAAGTGCAATGTGAAAAAAAAAGCCATAACCAAACTATGAGGATGTCCCACGCAATAATGACTGTGACGTCATTTGTGAGCTGTCATTTTCCACCGTGATGTGCGACTTGAAAACCATCCGCAGGTCGTAATTGTCATGACGACGTATCAAATTTCAGTTTTGCGCATCTCGAATAAACTCTTGCTTTTCTCCAGTCGAGAAAATGAAGACGATAGCTCTGTGTATGAAATTTGAAACGTAACATCTGTCACATCAAACTGTAGATGAAGATTCCTACGGGGACTCTGTTCCGTAAACGCCTCACAGGCAAGCCGCTGCAGGTGAACTTTTTAATCCAAGTCAAATGGCATCAATTGTAATTCAAATGCATTCAAATGCAGTTGATTCTATTTTATTTATGTAAGTGCAATTACAGTGGTGCCTTGAGGTACCAGTGTACCTAATGTATTGTCCTTCCTTGTTCTTGTGTGGAGTTTATTTTTAGCGGTTGCCCAGCTTCATGGTGGGCCGCCAGTTGTGAAATTGGCTGCTGCCATCTAGCTGTGAGTTTGTAAAGTGCACTCAAGAGTCCCCAGTGCAAGTCAAGGCACCACTGTATGTACTCGTACTAGGGCTGCACAATATATTGAAAAAATATCGATATCACGATATAGGCCTATGCAATATGCATATCGCAAAAACATGCAATAAGTTTGATATGGAATTTTATGCTTTTATCTGTCAGACTGTCAGTTTTACCTATTTGACATTTATTAAACATGACCAAAAAGGAATGAAGACACTCAGTTCAGGAGAGTTACTGGCTGATACCATTCACTACTGCATACTCTGGGGGGGAATCCCCCCCTCACCCTCTCCTTTTATTTGGTTTCCACGCCCCTAGTTCCATGAGTGTTCCAACCCTAATAATGCAAACGCAAAACATAGTTGGAACACTGTGTACTTAACGAAAATGTGCACTGCCATCCAATAGTTGAACATTATTGAGAGGTAATTGCAATTAATTAAGAATACATTGAGTTTGACTATTTTGGCGCATGGACAAAATGTCATTCTTTCATTAGATAATCAAAATGTCATTTCTTTAGGCATATGTTAAATATCGCAATACCATCGATATCGTTATATTCAGCAACTATATCGCATATCTCATGTTTTTCCAATATCGTGCAGCCCTGTAACTCGTACTTACATTTTATTATGTATTTATTATGTATTTATTTAAACTAACTTTTCTTACTGTACTCTTTATTTTGTACCAGCAATATATATATATATATATATATATATATATATATATATATATATATATATATATATATATATATATATATATATATATATATATATATATATATATATATATCAAGTTAAACAAACGTACCTGTTTTGTTTTGGCAGCCAGCTAGTCGGATCTGATTTGTTCCATTTGGCCAATGCAAAATGACATTTCTTCATTAACAATCATTAAAGTGAGTTCAAACTGTTTCCGTCAGCAGCCCTTCTCGCCATGGCAACTAATGGACTCTTTGTGAGAACTCAATTTCTTGACATAATGTCACATGATGGGAGGTGACTAATAAAACCCGTATGAGGGATTTGGCAGGTGCCGCAAACCTTTTACATCATCAGCGCTGGTCCATTTTGAGGTGAAGCTCTGATTAAATATGCAGCCGCAAACAAACAAACAAACAAACAAAAAAATGTAACCTTGCTTCCCGGAGCGAAGACATTTGTCGACGAGTGAACAAAATTGTGGTCATTGTAGTTGTTCCCTTTTTTTCTCTCTCTCTCTCTCTCTGGTGAATGCTGAATGGCTCTCACGTGGTACTTTTTTGCTGTATTCTTCTTCTGTACTATTTTTGGTGTAAATGTGGCATGAATACTTGTGTGCCTCGAGCGTGATCGTCACGTGTGCTTATTTGTGTTTTTATGTTCCTGTTATATCTCACGATTTTTTTTTTCCATTCAGACGCGTGTTATTAAAAGTAAGAACTTTTACAACACCTGGCTAATGTCTCGCCTTTTTATACGACACAGAACTTCACATGTGAAATATTTTCTCCATTTATGGTCATTCCAAAAGAAGCACTTCACTTTTTAAATGTACTGCAAATACTCTACGGAGAAAACAAAAAGTACTTCATCTAGTTGATTTGATTCCTGCTGGCATGAAGCGCAAACCTGCAAGACTCCTTTCATGTGCTCCGCCTCCAAGCTGTGAAATCAACTCTCATCTTGTAGATACTAATATGAAGCACATTTAGACATAAATATGTCACAGTACACACACACAAGATTCCTGATACCTGAATGGTCACAACATTAGGTACACTAATGAGAACGCTTCAATAAAGCCATCCATTTGTAATTGGGGACATTCTTGTCTATTGTGTGATAACTTTTGTGAAACAAAATAATAACTCGCAGCCTGGGCCACTTTGAGCTACTTACAGTGTTATTAAAGCTTTGGAATTTTTCATTTTAGTTTGTTTTTAATTCGTTTTCAGTTTTGTTTTTTTGAAATTGAGTTCTAATTAGTTTTCAGATTCTGGTTCTGTTATTTTTTATTAGTTTGAGTTATTTAATAAATGCTAAGTTTTGGTTTATTTTTAGTTAGTTTCAGTATTACCTTTAGTTTAAAAAAAAATGTGTATTACTTGTGCGCAATATTCAAAAACCACCATGATGCGAGTGACGTCATCTTAAAGCGCTTTTCTATTGGCTGCTGCGAGATGACATCACTTCTGTGTGACACATTTTCAAACGTCCTTATTCCGGTTAATAATTTAAAAAAAAAGTAATTACCAAAGACTAAAACGAAGGACTTTTTTGCTATAATTATTATAATTATAGTTAGTTTTAGTTTTGTAAACATAAAATATAGTTTCAGTTTTCGTTTTTTAAAAAGTTTTTATTTCATTAACAATTTTTTTTTTTTGAATTTTAGTTTTAGTTTTTTCGTTAATTTTAGTTAACTAAACTAACCTTGGGTACTTCCAATTTTGAGTTCAGGCGCATTGGAATTAGCTTTTTTTTTTTTTTTTTTTATTTAATGGTGCAATAAATCTTAAACGTGGATTTTTTTGTTTTTCCTGCCATACCTGATTGATGTGTGTTCAAAATGTCACATTTTCACATGTTTAGAATATCCAAATCAGCATAATTTTTGTGGCGAACAGCTCAATGCCACTCCAAAAAAAAACTTTACTTTTTTACACAACAGAGAATTATTTTTTACTTTATAATCTGTTCTTATTTCTTATTATTCTCATGTAAATTTCCCAGAGGGAGCCATCCCAAAGGGATCAATAAAGTCAAGTCTAAGCCT
The DNA here is from genome assembly GCF_051991245.1 of Festucalex cinctus. Taxonomy (NCBI): domain Eukaryota; kingdom Metazoa; phylum Chordata; class Actinopteri; order Syngnathiformes; family Syngnathidae; genus Festucalex; species Festucalex cinctus. The sequence goes on along the minus strand of NC_135426.1, from coordinate 4,942,558 downwards.
AAGTCGGAGTTGTTTTTAAAACTGCACAAAAAATTAATAAAATTTAAAATGTAGTCAGCTGTGATGAGTGTGCAAAGTTTCATATATTTTCACTGATGTAAAGACAATTCAAATCAGCTTCATTTTTGTTGGCATCGCCACGGCAACAGCGAAATAAAACTCTGATCATTTTGATGATGTTGAACATGTTTAAGATTCAAGCCAATCGGATTAAATTTGTGGGAGGAGTAACCTCTATAAAAGGTAAAAAATGGGCAACATTTGAAAGGAAATCCAAAACGGCGGACTCGCTCATCTGCCTCCAACTTCTCGTACAGCTCGGTGAAACGTACAACCGGGGCTGCTTTGTTGAAAACTTGTAGGGGCATTACTCAGCCATTGTTTTGCAAAATCTCACAATAAACTATTCAAATGTGAATTACTTTGCCAGGCCTGTTATGTGCACAAAGCAGTGTTCATTTTGACAAGAAATTTTAATTTAGTTTTACTTAGTCTTTTGACTAAATTTAATTAGTTTGAGTCATAATTTAGTTATCTGATTGTTTTTAATTTTAATCCAATTTTAGTTGACTGTTGAACTGACAATAATATAACTCAGTTTTCACCTAAATTTAAAAAAAAGTGCATAATTGCTTGAGAGTAATCTTACAGCTGCACAATGAATGCAAATGTTTGAACATGAAATAAAGTGCAGTGAACACTGAACGTTTTTTTTCTTCTTATTATTATTACATTTTTAGTAGGGGTGTCACGATTCGCCAACTCCACGATTCGATTTAAATTTCGATTTTGGGGTCACGATTCGATTTTTTTTTCGATTTTTTTTTTTTTTTTTTTTCCGCTCCCCCACTTTATAACACAGAGGCATATGCTTCTGTAGGCTAAGGCTAGTCTATGATCATTGGTTCTATTCATTGTACAGTAAATCTTATTTCAAAAGATCGGCTACATATAGGTGATGCAATTTCCATATTATTTTTGTGTAAATTTATGTAATATATGATAATTGACATTAGGCAGGAATGATCAAATTCAAAGAATTTATTTACAATATAAAGTTAACCGTCTTGTTCTTACTGAAGTGTAAAATAAAAAATAAAAAAACAAAAACAAAAAGTCACAGTGGGTGCCTGCCATCTATTGACTGTTTTTGGTTACAACAGTGTGCTGTGCGTTCCTCTTAAAATAATGTGCAATGTGCAACAACAACAAAAAATATATTGTATCCAAAGTCATGGAACAAATACAGCCTGAACAAACTATATCCCAACATTTACAGTTGCTGGGCATACTGTAGCGTGGTTCAAGTACACTAATTAAATGTTTGAATCCAGCGTTTTCCAAGGCTGCAGGTCTGCTGCTATAAATAGACCTATGGATCTGGCGTTTCGCGCGAGCTGAAGTGTGTGGAAGTTTCACTGTAAATGAGGATGAAATAGTTGGTTGGACCGTTGTTTTCCCACTTCTAGTTGAATTTGATAAATCTAAATCTTTGTGATGCCTGCGTAAATGTCCCGTCATGTTTGTCGTGTTTCCCGTTGTTACGGCTGGCGGCTCGGGCCCGCCGCCGGCTCCGCTCCCCTAGTATGTATGTGTGTGTTTGTGTCGGCTGGTGCCCGTATAATGGTACTTCCGTTTGAATGCGCCAGCGCGACACTCTGATTGGAGGACTGTGCCAGCGCGACACTCCGATTGGACGACTGTGCCAGCGCGACACTCCGATTGGACGACTGTGCCAGCGCGACGCTATTGTGTATCCGTGTATTATACCCCTATTGGTTATTGTTGTTTCTCCTCCGTTCTGTCAGTTCTGTCAAATGCGGTTATTATTTGTTCACCTTCCACTTTCACTCCCTTGTCAAACCCCTGCCTGAAATTTCAATTAAAACTACTCAGATGTTAAAGTCGACCCGTGTTTATCTACTCTATATTTTCTGGCATCGAATCGTGTGTCCTCTCTTCTATTTCGATGCTCGAAATCGTGACGTAATTTCGATCGATTTCGATAAAAAATCGAAATCGTGACACCCTTAATTTTTAGGTTACGTATCTGAATAAATAGAGATAAGGCATATCTCAAATGAAAAAAAAAAAAAATCAAGGTTTAGTTCGGATGTTCACCTATAGGGGGCAGTCCAATTATTGCACTCAGCTCTTTTTTTTTTTTTTTTTCAGTTCTTGTGTCAGTGAATCCGCACATTACTTTTTTTTTTTTTTTGAACGTTTTTTTTTCTCCAACCCGCGTTTCGTGCCTTCTGATTGTTTTGTGTGAATTTTCCTCACTGTTGTTTACATTTTTCGTTTGTCATTGACAAAATTGTCAATTTTAGTTATCGCTATAGTCTCATTGAATTGCTTCTATTTTAGTTTTCGTTTCATTTTCGTCTAAAAAAAAATGTTCATAACAAATCATGATGAAAATTTTCCATCGACTAATTTTTCACTGGTGCAAAGCACATTTTAGAATGCCCAAAGGCAGACGTCATGCCGTCTAATCAGCTAATGCTTATTTTGCCAGATTGGACTGGATTATATTTGGAGGTGGAAAAATAATCAGAACATTTTGTGTATGTTATACAAATATGTCTCAGGTTCCATAAATCATAATATCTAGCTTTAATAGCTGTTATCCTAGCATTGAGAATGCTTCAAATGCAATTAAAATCTGAACATTAGCTGGATCTCGTGAACGATGACGTGCTTGCCGTGACTCAAAAGTACCTCTGATGCCCGCTCAACACTTTTTCATCCCCGCCCTCCTCCTCTTCTATCGCTTCATCTCACTGTTCGCACTTGTTTCTTGACATACCAGACCGCTTGTATCGACGGCCCGATGCTAATCTGCCGCCAACTGCGATTCGTCTGACATTTTCAAAGTTGGAATGTCCAATTGTGCCGCAGGTCGCTGCCTGCCTGCCTGCCTGCAGGCGCCAATCCTGTAAACAGGGCCATCCTGCAGGCTCTTCTGTCTGTGTCGGTGCTTTCCCACGCACCCTCACGCTCATTTTTTTTTCTTTTTGTATCTTTTTGTACAAGGCCAACATTCAAGCTGATACAGAAGGCGCATCCACATTGCGATTGTTTGGCCTTGTGGAGGTCTGCACGCTCCCAAGTGTCCTTCAACTTTTGTTTAAGTGCCTCCATAACAGACCTTAAAGACAGTTTGACGTTGCACAAGTGGCCGTGAATGCGTGAAGGTTACTAACTCTGTGACACACACTTTCCCCTTTACACGTTGCCCAAACAGTTCTGACACTGCATCATCATCATCGTCAGCATCCACGAGGAACGGGACAATGTTTCATCTCGTTTCTTAGCAACAGACAAATCATTTGGTCACATCAAAGTGGGGGGGGGAAGACAAAATTAAATTCTTTATATGTTTGTTGGAACGGAAAATGATACAGACAAGTTGAACTTATTGCTGATATTTGAAGAGGATTAAAAAAAAAAAAAAAAAAAACAATATGGAGATGTACCTAGGAAGGTGCATATTTTTCTTGCACTTTCCTTTCTCCAGTTAAATGGGTGCATGGAGTTCTCATCACCTGTGAGCCTCCTCGCCATCCTCAACATCACTGCAATAGTTGGTCGTCATGGAAACTATCATGCTTCTTTGCACACCAAAAAAAAAAAAAAAGCTTTAAAAAGAGGAAAAAGTTGCGTTGTTTCCTCTCATGCACCAAAATAAGATACAATGGTGCCTTGAGATACAACGTTAAGTATTTAAATTAATGTAAAAGTACTAAAAAGTATAAATTACCACTCTCGTATATTTTTGCAGTAATTGTATGGTTAAATAGAACGTAAAGAATTTAGCAGTTTTAGTGCTTCAATTCATCTGCCGTTGTGCTACTCCTGATGTATGCACCTTGGCCACCAGAGGGCAGTAAAATAACAGACAGTCAAGGAGAAGAGTTGACTCGGTAAACTGCAGTTTTTTCTGATTTTTTATTTATTTATTTTTTTATTTTTTTATTTTTTTTAAAGAGTATCCACCTGTTAATGTTATATCTATCTACATTTTTTGCTCCACCATCAGTTCAAATATCTGTACTGTACTGTATTTGTCCACCCCTGTTTTACGGTAAAAGATAGTTACTCTCTCCAACAAAGTGCCCATGAGCACCAAATTGTTCTAAAAAAAATAGCTCACAATTGTGGGAAATTGTGATTCCCTAGGAATGCTTGCAGAAGTGATCTTTTGAAAATGTTGACACTTGTAGATAGTGTTGCCTTATTAACTCTTTGACTGCCAAAAACGTTTAATAACGATTAATAAAATCACGATGTATGCTGCCATAAATGTGAAATGACGTCATCTACGTTTTTTTTGTTTTTTTTGTTTGTTTTTTCTTAAATGGACGGAGCAACGTCTAAGTGCAGCGCTGCCTGGTCAATGGGTTGTGGAATCGAAAACACCACCTAACTATGGGCAGCAGATGGCAGCATTGTGTGTCTTTTCAATGGGCTGTTGGTGTATGGAATTACAATGAAATATGGAATTACAATGAATTGTGACGGAATCTGATGAATGCTCGTAATCAGCGAAATGGCACTGTGGGTTTTATTTATTTATTTATTTATTTATTTGTTTTTTTTTCCTAACGTGTGGCAGTAAAAGAGTTAATATCAGTTTTGTACCTGTGAAATTATTAACTGTGAGTATGATCAAAATCTTTACATAAATGAATGTCAGTTTTTATTTGTATAAAACTGGAAGCCATTCTCATTAAGAAGAAGCTTTTCAGTTTAGAAAAAAAAATCCATCAATCGTTTGACCTTTACGTGAAGATGAGATCCTATTTTTACTCCCATGAAATAATCTCAAGTCCTCTTTTGAATGAACAAAATGTTCCAAGTAAAAACGTTTCTTGCCTTTTAAAATGATGCAGTGGAAGTCAAGTCAACTTCAACATGTTAAAGTTGAACGATGAGTTGTTTGTAAGAGCTAAAAGGAGGAGAGCGAGACCACTTTTTGGACGGTGTGCTGTCGATGTTTATGAGGGGAACATTACTCCTCTCTGCGGGGCTTTTAGTTCCTTTTCACTTAGGAAACTCAAATTCCGATCATTCTGTCTCATAATGGAAAAATGTCATCACGAGGGGAATCAACACCACAGGAAATCACTTTTTATCATCTTCCTGGGATGACTTTTGTCTGCGCGTTCAAATATTTGCGCTGTTCTCCCGCCGCCTTGCCCGTCACACCGCTCTCATGGTTGTTTGTCAAATTGGTGTGGATGTAATTTTACCCACGGGCGCTTCTGCAAACAGGAAGTATGGCCAGATGCATCTTTTGAAAGTTAATTGCACACTGGAGACATTTTTGTTTTCCTCGGGAGATGTCAAAGAGAAGTTGGGGAGAGTGTCAGTGGTGTCCCACACGTCCGTTCATCTTGTGAATGGAAAACAGCGTCAACTTCTCTTTATTCAGTGCAACATTCTTCTTATTCTTGGGAGTGAGGAAGCCATCACTGGGTTGCCATGGTAATGCTACAATGAGGGTTTCGATACCAGAAGAAACAAAAAAAAAAAAAAAAAAAAGAGGACAGAACACCCTCCATAACAACTTAACATCCTCCTCATCGTCCTTCTGGTGACGTCAGCCGTGACCGCTGTGCGAAGTAAACACAAGCTGAAAGTCACAAACAGTGACGCCAATCACAACTTTTTTTTGGGAAGAGTTCTTGTACTCATTGGCCACCCAGTCATTGATAATTTGTCCCTGCGCTTTCGGCCATCTGCATTTCTTCTGGAGATGTTTCGGAATTAAAGAAATTATCATTGACACTGTCTGGGAACTCTCACATATGTCATGTCTGGGGTTACGCCAGGGTTAAGTTTGAGTTCATGACCGTGAGGTCAAGTGTCTGTTATGTACTGATGTAACAAGTGTCTGTTTTGAATTGATGTAGCGAGCATGTAGTTTCAACTGGTTTGCTCTGTGATGTTATGTGATGTCAAGAGCTATGTGATGTCAAGAATCTTTAATCCATTTACCTGGTCAACAGCCAATCAGATAATTCCATGTCAGTCCTGCAGTTACCCACATGTCTAGCCACAACCAATCAGATCGATTCCTTGTCTATATAAGCCTTCTGAGAAGTGTGTGTCTTTGTCGGATTATTACCTCTGTTCCTGTGTGCAACTCTTTGTTTCTCGTCTAGTCATGTCTGTTCCACGCCTCTCGATGTGAATAAATAGTAAAAATCTTATTTGTGTCTGCACTTTGGGATCCAACCTCAGCACATGACAGCATATATTTAGACGAGTTTCCTCTCACTCCCATCACTCGACTCAGCTGTATTTATTGTGGTTTTAATTTCGTCAACAAAAGCTAAACAAAAATAATTTCATCAACGCACATTTTTAACCCAACTAAAACTAGACTAAAACCCTCATTAATAAACAATAACTGGGACTAAATCAGTATGCATTTTCGTCGACAAATGAAGACGAGACAAAAATCTCCTTCACTTAATAAAAAACTGGACTAAAATATATGGACATTTTAGTTTATAAACAAAGATGAGACGGAAATGATATAATTTTGTAAACTCTTGCTAATCTGTCACTTCCGTGACACTGTCATGTGACAATCAGCGCAAACACATGGGACAAACAGGAGGTGGATTCACTGTGAAAGGTTAAAAAAAAGTAAATTATAGTTAAAATTTAACATTAATCCAAGGATTTGGAAACGTTCCAATATGTTAATGTGACTGCTAACCAATGCTGGCTAACTTACTAGCTCATAGCATGGAGCCATAGTAGTCACTGTAATTGTGTGTCAAGTTGTTTTTCATCAAAAAGATGAGAAAATTTCATGTGAAATAGTTTTAGATCCGAAAAGTTTCAACATAATCTGCTGGCAAAAAAAAATAAAAAAATGTACAGTCGTAAAATGGTTGTCCTGAATAATACTAGACTAAAATGTTGACAGTGTTTGTTGACTAAAACTAGATGAATAAAATTACGTTCTCTTGGACTAAAGACTAAAGTGCTAGAGTTATAGTCGACTAAAAATGGAGTAAATAAAAATGGGATGAGGTTGACTGTGATTAAAAACTAACAAGATTGGTCGTTACCTACTTCCTCAGCATAGGTGATGTCATCAGTTGACAGCAAGTAGAAAAAATACTTTTTAAAGGTATTTATTGTATAAGTTACCACATTAATTATCGACAAAATATGAACTTTTACTGCTGAAAATGTCTCAATGAGTCAAGTATCCCTTTAAGGATGTTCTCTGATTCTATTCTAATCTGTAATATTGATGGGGGGCTTCTGTTTATTACATTTGATACATTTAATCAATGCAGGTAGCCACAGCAGGCTGTTGATCAACAGAAGACGCCACTTGTGACCTGCTCATCCCCACGCGTCATCTCAACCAAAAGGTGAGCTATTATTAGCTTGTTTTATTCAGAATACATGACATATAAAGATGTGCTTCAACACACACGGACATCTGTATGAATCCTACAAGCAGTTGAAGTGGATAATTGTGGAGTTAATTCAGCATCCCCAACGGAGACATCCTTTCCAACATAAA